>NW_019942686.1:182348-190011 GCF_002910315.2 Salvelinus sp. IW2-2015
TTTAGTCCAGGGTTAGAGCCTCTTTAATCCAGGGTTAGAGCCTTTTTAGTCCAGGGTTAGAGCCTCTTTAGTCCAGGGTTAGAGACACTTTAGTCCAGGGTTAGAGCCTCTTTAGTCCAGGGTTAGAGCCTCTTTAGTCCAAGGTTAGAGACACTTTAGTCCAGGGTTAGAGCCTCTTTAGTCCAGGGTTAGAGCCTCTTTAGTCCAGGGTTAGAGACACTTTAGTCCAGGGTTAGCGACACTTTAGTCCAGGGTTAGAGCCACTTTAGTCCAGGGTTAGAGCCTCTTTAGTCCAGGGTTAGAGCCTCTAGTCCAGGGTTAGAGCCTCTTTAGTGCAGGACAAAGCAACATTTCCCACAATTGGCAGACAGATTTGTTGACTGAATCACATTACTCATTGATAAAATGCCTTTGGAAGTTTATGGAAAGTCAGATCACTGTACAATCTTCGTTCAAGATGCTCCTGAACAGCAAAGGCATCGTACCCTCTCCAAGACCAAACACTAAAGACAGAGACTCATATCAATGGTTTAACCATTGGGATCCACATGCACACTTCATGTTTATAGCTCTGCATAAAGTATTCAACATAAGAGAATTGCTCTTTTGGGTCAGTTCGGTCTCTTGCTATGGCAAAAACTGCTTCCACACTCCATGTCTGTACTTTGTAAAATACAATTTATTCATCATGGAATATGTCCTCTGTACTGTCCCAAGTTGTCTACGAAAAGCAGAAGTATTACTCTAATCAGCCAATAATAGTCTCCCTTTACCGTCTGCTCCATACAGGCTGCATATCAATCACAGTATGTCTCCCTTTACCGTCTGCTTCATACAGGCTGTATGTCAGTCACAGTATGTCTCCCTTTACCGTCTGCTCAGAACAGGCTGTATATCAATCACAGAATGTCTCCCTTTACCGTCTGCTTCATACAGGCTGTATATCAGTCACAGAATGTCTCCCTTTACCGTCTGCTTCATACAGGCTGTATATTGCTCTAACCACTATACCTGCTCTAACCACTAGGCTCTTAACCACTAGGCTACCTGCTTAACCACTAGGCTACTGCTCTAACCACTAGCGCTACCTGCTCTAACCACCAGGCTACCTGCTTAACCACTAGGCTACCTGCTCTAACCACTAGGCTACTGCTCTAACACTAGGCTACCTGCTCTAACCACTAGGGCATCACCTAGCTACGCTTAACCACTAGGCTACCTGCTCTAACCACTAGGCTACCTGCCTCTAACCACTAGGCTAACCTGGCTCTAACCACTAGCTACCTGCTCTAACCACTAGGCTACCTGCTCTAACCACTAGGCTACCTGCTCTAACCACTAGCTACCTGCTAACCACTGTACCCACTCTACACCTCTAACCACTAGGGCTATTGCCGCCCCAGAATGATATGGTCCTTATGCTTCCAAAAGCGATGCATTATAATGTTCAGAGCGAGCATTGGCCTTTAACAAAACTCCCCCCTACAGAAGAGGCCTTTGTCAATGACTCTGATTTTTAATGTGTAAACTCAGAGTCATGATCAAGGGCTAACCAACACCCACAATATAATGTAGCCAGTCTTTCATCTTATTGCATTTCCACAGGCTGTTTTTGTTTTGTTAATATGGATACTTACTGTTGTGTCGTATGTGTATGACTATTGATGCAGTATAAGCACATAAAAGTAACAACAAACAATGTGATATTTATGCCTAATCAACAGTCCTTGCTTTTTTCTTTCCATGAACTGACATAATGTGTCTTCTATTCACTTTTTGTTTTGCCATGTAATGTCAGGGTTTTGCCTGCATTGAGAGATGGATAGAGAGACAGCGGGATAGAGAGAGAGAGCAGACAGAGAGAGAGAGACAGACAGACAGACAGACAGACAGACAACAGACAGACAGACAGACAGACAGACAGACAGACAGACAGACAGACAGACAGACAGACAGACAGACAGACAGACAGACAGACAGACACAGACAGAGAGAGAGAGAGAGAGCTAAACCACCTAAAAGGAAGGCGATTCCCAAAACTTCCATAACAAAGCCATCCTACAGAGAGATGAACCTGGTAGAAGAGCC
The DNA here is from genome assembly GCF_002910315.2 of Salvelinus sp. IW2-2015. Classification (NCBI taxonomy): domain Eukaryota; kingdom Metazoa; phylum Chordata; class Actinopteri; order Salmoniformes; family Salmonidae; genus Salvelinus; species Salvelinus sp. IW2-2015. The sequence goes on from NW_019942686.1 coordinate 184,437, forward strand.
TCTAAGCAAGCTGGTCCTAGGGCTCTGTCACAAACACAAACACACCCCACAGAGCCCCAGGACAAACAGCACAATTAGACCAACAAATCATGAGAAAACAAAAAGATAATTACTTGACACATTGGAAAGAATTAACAAAAAAAACAGAGCAAACTAGAATGCTATTTGGCCCTAAACAGAGAGTATACAGTGGCAGAATAACCTAACCACTGTGATACCCAAACTTAAGGAAAGCTTTGACTATGTACAGACTCAGTGAGCATAGCCTTGCTATTAGAAAGGCCGCCGTAGGCAGACATGGCTCTCAAGAGAAGACAGGCTATGTGCTCACTGCCCACAAAATGAGGTGGAAACTGAGCTGCACTTCCTAACCTCCTGCCCAATGTATGACCATATTAGAGAGACATATTTCCCTCAGATTACACAGATCCACAAAGAATTCGAAAACAAATCCAATTTTGATAAACTCCCATATCTACTGGGTGAAATTCCACAGTGTGCCATCACAGCAGCAAGATTTGTGACCTGTTGCACAGAAAAGGGCAACCAGTGAAGAACAAAACACCATTGTAAATACAACCCATATTTATGTTTATTTATTTTAACTTGTGTGCTTTAAACCATTTGTACATTGTTACAACACTGCATATATATAATATGACATTTGTAATGTCTTTATTGTTTTGAAACTTCTGTATGTGTAATGTTTACTGTTCATTTTTATTGTTTATTGACTTTTGATATTATCTACCTCACTTGCTTTGGCAATGTAACACATGTTTCCATGCCAATAAAGCCCTTGAATTGAATGAATTGAATTGAGAGGAGAGAGAGGAGAGAGAGAGAGAAGAGAGAGAGAGAGAGAGAGAGAGAGAGAGAGAGAGAGAGAGAAGAAGAGAGAGAGAGAGAGAGAGAGAGAGAGAGAGAGAGAGATGTTTGATCTGCTTTGACTTCCTTCTCATGTTTCCCTTCTCATGTCTCCTCCTAGACATTTTGAAGTATTGCACTACTGAAGAGTACATTTTAGTTGATCCGTTTACTACAGGTATGAACTATGTTTTTGTTTAACAATAAACTTCTTCCTTAGTAAATTACCAAAAAGCAAAGAGGAGCAATGTTACATCAGATATCTAACTTAGGTCGATAATTGTACTTTTGGGGCTTATAGCCCATAAATACATTATACGAATGGTATCCCACTTGATGTCAAACACTGTTAAACCGTTCTGGGGGAAAAACAAACAAATCTAATGCCTTATTTGCATAAAGGGAAAAACCTGAGATTGTGCTGCCCATTTCCTAAAGTTAGATGCATTATTTTGTATCCCTGTTAATTTGAAAATACAGGTGTTCTCCTGGGGGAGAGATCAAAGTGAGATAACTTTCAGGTGATTTCTCCTTCTGAGGCCACTTCTCTGCACAAGTCATTAAATATTTGAAACATTTTTCTAATGAATAACAGGTCGATATTTACTTCCCTTTTGGGGACTTTTATGTCCATGTAGCAGTAATTTCTTGAATGATTTTAGTAGATTATGCACTTGTAATTATGTCAACAGAGAAGTTTATGACTGCTAGTGGACATAAGTCAAATAAAACTGGTATAAAAGAACAGATATAAAATAGGATCAAAACACTTTATCTCTATCGCTTAATCATTTCAGTGTCTGGAGAAGAGTCCAGCAGGACTGGAATGGTGACTTTGTAGATATTCAACAGTAGCCTTGCTATGGGTCACATGGCATGTGATTGGCATGTTGGATGTGATGCAATTGGGCATGTATTGTTGGCTCACATTGGCATGTGATTGGGTCACATTGGGCATGTGATTGGGCATGTGGGTCACATGTGCATGTTGGGTCACATTGTGGGCATGTGATTGGGCATGTGATTGGGTCACATTGTGGCATGTGATTGGGTCACAATTGATGGGCATGTGATTGGGCATGTGATTGGGTCACATTGGGCATGTATTGGGCATGTGATTGCATGTGATTGGACATTGGGCATCGTGATTGGTACATTGGGCATGTGATTGCGGATGTGATTGGCACTGTGATTGGGCATGTGATTGGGTGACATTGGGGCACATGTGATTGGATGTGATGTTATGGGGCATGTGATTGGGCTGTGATTGGGTCGCATGTGTGGATGTGATTGGGCATGTCATACTCTACCAGAGAAACCTGGACACCGTAGATTAGCCCCAGCCCATGGTTCATTTTTCAACACACAGAAAGGATACGCATTAATGATAGCAGTGAACTATTGTTGTAAAGCCAGCAATGCTTCTGGGGTGTGTGTGTGTTGTGTGTGTGGTGTGTGTGTGTGTTGTGTGTGTGTGTGTGTGTGTGTGTGTGTGTGTTGTGTGTGTTGTTGCGTGCGTGCGTGCGTGCGTGCGTGCGTGCGTGCGTTGGTGCGGCGTGCGTGCGTGCGTGCGTGCGTGCGTTGCGTGCGTGCGGTGCGTGTGTGGGCGTGTGTGTGTGGGCGTGTGTGCGTGTGTGTTGTGGGCGTGTGTGTGTTGTGTTATGTGTGTGTGCATCACCATTGTGATGGCCAGGTGAGCAGCTCCTTCTTCAGCTGGTCCATTCTGATGTAGATACTGTTCATTGTGTCCAAGCGTGTCTTAGACATTGTGTCCATTGATGTTTGGCTGTTGCTTTTCATCCAATAAATTGTCCTCACCTCTTGCCATCATTCTCAGTGATGCTAGAGCACCAGGGGAGGGAGAGAGGCCGGGGCTCTCCAAGATAGATGTGTGTGTTATTGTTTGGTGTGATGTAAGTGGGTTTTAATCAGGTTCCTCTGCTCTTCTGTCCCAGGTAGCGCTGTTGAGGTGTTTGAGTCAGGTCTTGCTTAATCGATCCTTCACCCCGGGCAAGCGGTGGCAGGTGTAGTCCCCTTCTCCCTGGAGACACAGGCAACACCTCCCTCCTCTCCTCCCCTCTTCCTCTCTCCTCCTCCTCTTTCCTCCCCTCCTCCTCCTCCTCCTCCTTCTCCTCCCTCTGCCTCTCCGCTCCTCCTCCCCTCCTCTTCTCCTCTTTCTCCTCCTCCTCTCCTCGGGAACATGCATATCCTCCATCTCATTGTCGCAGCTGCTGGCAGCTCAACGTCGCCAAGCTGAGACTGTGAAAGACGCACTTTTGTGCTCGTTTGTTGTCTTACACAAGAATTAGGAAGGAGTGTGGCTCTCCTTCCTCCCACCCCTACCCACTCTCGCCAGGAAGAAGGGAAATTAAATGAATGGACCGCCACACATAAATGCCTTAGAGTGCCTGAAGCTGTGCAGGGCAGACCACATAATGTATTTTTTGTAGAATACCCAGCCTCAAAATATACACCACATTGTAATTATCAGTGCATTTCATCTTTATTTTATGACATAAACCCCAATTAGTCAAAACGAATAAACTTTCAATGCAGCTTTAAACATAATTAAGAGAATGAGCAGTGTTTGTAATACTTCTAGGTATAGTGAGCGAGTAAGGGTGAGAGTCTATGTTTCTCCTGCGCAGACAGGCATTAGAGCAGAGGAGACCGTGCAGGAGTCCTCTCCTCCGTGTGCGCAACTGAGGTGCTGTAAATAAGGTTTTATTTTCTTCCCACTCCTACATCATTAGCCCACCCATTCACTGTTTCTAACGTCATACTTCTTCACCTTCTATGTTCTCATTTGAGAGAAAAAAAACACTTTATGGCCACCTTCTTGGCTTGTTCCTCTTTCCTCCTGTTTAATGTAACACCTTCTTGGCTGTTCCTCTTTCCTTCCTGTTTATGTAACACTTCTTGGCTGTTCCTCTTTCTTCCTGTTTAATGTAGCACCTTCTTGGCTGTTCTCTTTCTTCCTGTTTAATGTAGCACTCTAGGCTGTTCTCTTCCTCCTGTTTAATGTAGCACCTTCTTGGCTGTTCCTCTTTCCTCCTGTTTAATGTAAACCTTCTTGGCTGTTCCTCTTTCCCCCTGTTTATGTAACACCTTCTAGCTGTTCCTCTTTCCTCCTGTTTAATGTAAACCTTCTAGCTTTCTCTTTCCTCTGTTTAAGTAACACTTCTAGGCTGTTCCTCTTTCCTCCTGTTTATGTAACACCTTCTTGCTGTTTCCTGCTTCTCCTGTTTAATGTAACACCTTCTTGGCTGTTCCTCTTTCCTCTGTTTAATGTACACCTTCTGGCTGTTCTCTTTCCTCCTGTTTAATGTAACACCTTCTGCTGTTCCTCTTTCCTTGTTTAATGTAACACCTTCTTGGCGTTCCTCTTTCCTGCCTGTTTAATGTAACACTTCTTGCTGTTCCTCTTTTCCTCCTGTTTAAAAATGTAACCTTCTTGGTTGTTCCTCTTTCCTCCTGTTTAATGTAACACCTTCTTGGCTGTTCCTCTTTCCTCCTGTTTAATGTAACACCTTCTGCTGTTCCTCTTTCTTCCTGTTAATGTACACCTTCTGGCTGTTTTCCTGTTTATTCCTGTTTAATGTAACACCTTCTTGGCTGTTCCTCTTTCCTCCTGTTTAAGTAGCACCTTCTTGGCTGTTCCTCTTTCCTCCTGTTTATGTAGCACCCTCTTGGCTGTCCTCTTCTTCCTGTTTAATGTAACACCTTCTTGCTGTTCCTCTTTCTCCTGTTTAATGTAGCACCTTCTTGGCTGTTCCTCTTTCCTCCTGTTTAATGTAACACCTTCTAGGCTGTTCCTCTTTCTTCCAGTTTAATGTAGCATCTTCTTGGCTGTTCCTCTTTCCTCCTGTTTAATGTAGCACCTTCTTGGCCAGATTAAAGCAATCAATAGTACCTCTTTCCTCCTGTAGCTGAATTTCCTCTGCGCTTTACACCCTAAGAAGAGTTATCATGTGTTGTCGCTGACAAACTGAAGAGACAGAACGACCCAAACTCCTTTATTGCACCCAGAGAGCTCTGTGAAGACGCCTGCCGTTATCTGTCCATATTGACAAAGGAGAGAAAAATGGTCAGAGTCACCTTGACCTGGAGCTCATTGTCAGTCCAGCCTTGACTGGAGCTCATTGAGCAGGCTTCAGCAGCGGCCATCTTGTCTGTATCAATACATGATATGGAGGAAAACCATGTAATCAGTCTACACGGATCATTCCATACTGCAAATCAAATCGACAATGATTTCATGTTGGAGGAACTCCCCACCATGCTACTCTCTTTGTCAGTCATGCATAAGAGCATTTTTTATGAGGAAAATTTAAGGTAAATTGCTTTGTCTTCCAAATCCTTTGATGGTGCATGTCACTTTTATGATACATGAAGCAGTGAGAGTGAAAACCAATAGGCTTTGTCATAGCAAAATGGAAAAACTAACCAATTGCATTCAGAAACCTGAACTCCAAAGTAAAACTGCTGATATAACTAAACATGTAAAAGACTGTGACTGTATAAGTATGACACTAAGGGACATTCGTACTATATACCGCCTGTATGAAGCAGACGGTAAAGGAGGATTCTGACTATTATGCTGTGAAGCAGGTAGAAGAGTTCTGTACTGAAAACAGCCTGTATGAGCGGTAGAGCATCTACTTATACGCAGAGCAGACGGTAAGGGAGACATTCGTGACTGATATAT
>NW_019942686.1:190036-211197 GCF_002910315.2 Salvelinus sp. IW2-2015
CAGACAGAGAGAGAGAGAGAGAGCAAACCACCTAAAAGGAAGCGATTCCCAAACCTTCCATAACAAAGCCATTACCTACAGAGAGATGAACCTGGAGAAATCCTCTAAGCAAGCTGGTCCTAGGGCTCTGTCACAAACACAAACACACCCCACAGAGCCCCAGGACAAACAGCACAATTAGACCCAACCAATCATGAGAAAACAAAAAGATAATTACTTGACACATTGGAAAGAATTAACAAAAAAACAGAAGCAAACTAGAATGCTATTTGGCCTAAACAGAGAGTATACAGTGGCAGAATAACCTAACCCTGTGACTGACCCAAACTTAAGGAAAGCTTTGACATGTACAGACTCAGTAGCATAGCCTGTTCTATTGAGAAAGGCCGCCGTAGGCAACATGGCTCTCAAGAGAAGACAGGCTATGTGCTCACTGCCCACAAAATGAGGTGGAAACTGAGCTGCACTTCCTAACCTCCTGCCCAATGTATGACCATATTAGAGAGACATATTTCCCTCAGATTACACAGATCCACAAAGAATTCGAAAACAAATCCAATTTTGATAAAACTCCCATATCTACTGGGTGAAATTCCACAGTGTGCCATCACAGCAGCAAATTTGTGACCTGTTGCCACAAGAAAAGGGCAACCAGTGAAGAAAAAACACCATTGTAAAATACAACCCATATTTATGTTTATTTATTTTAACTTGTGTGCTTTAACCATTTGTACATTGTTACAACACTGCATATATATATAGACATTTGTAATGTCTTTATTGTTTTGAAACTTCTGTATGTGTAATGTTTACTGTTCATTTTTATTGTTTATTGACTTTATATTATCTACCTCACTTGCTTTGGCAATTTAACACATGTCCCATGCCAATAAAGCCCTTGAATTGAATTGAATTGAATTGAGAGAGAGAGGAGAGAGAAGAGAGAGAGAGAGAGAGAGAGAGAGAGAGAGAGAGGAGAGAGAGAGAGAGAGAAGAAGAGAGAGAGAGAGAGAGAGAGAGAGAGAGAGAGAGAGATTTTGATCTGCTTTGACTTCTTCTCATGTTTCCTTCTCATGTCTCCTCCTAGGACATTTTGAAGTATTGCACTACTTGAAGAGTACCATTTTAGTTGATCCGTTTACTACAGGTATGAACTATGTTTTATTTTTAACAATAAACTTCTTCCTTAGTAAATTACCAAAAAGCAAAGAGGAGCAATGTTACATCAGATATCTAACTTAGGTCGATAATTGTACTTTGGGGCTTATGCCCATAAATACATTATACGAATGGTATCCCACTTGATGTCAAACACTGTTAACCGTTCTGGGGGAAAAACAAAAACAATCTAATGCACTATTTGCATAAAGGAAAAACCTGAGATTGTGCTGCCCATTTCCTAAAGTTAGACTGCATTATTTTGTATCCCTGTTAATTGAAAATACAGGTTTCTCCTGGGGAGAGATCAAAGTGAGATAAACTTCAGGTGATTTCTCCTTCTGAGCCACTTCTCTGCACAAGTCATTAAATATTTGGAAACATTTTCTAATGAATAACAGGTCGATATTTACTTCCCTTTTGGGGACTTTTATGTCCATGTAGCAGTAATTTCTTGATAAGGATTTTAGTAGATTATGCACTTGTAATTATGTAACAGAGAAGTTATGACTTGCAGTGGACATAAGTCAAATAAAACTGGTATAAAAGAACAGATTATAAAATAGGATCACAAACACTTTATCTCTATCGCTTAACATTTCAGTGTCTGGAGAAAGAGTCCAGCAGGACTGGAATGGTGACTTTGTAGATATTCAACAGTAGCCTTGCTATTGGGTACATGGCATTGTGGCATGTGATTGGTCACATTGGCATGTATGGGTCACATTGCATGTGATTGGGTCACATTGGGCATGTGATTGGGTCACATTGGGCATGTTGATTGGGGCAACATTGGGCATGTGATTGGGCATGGATTGGTCACATTGTGCATGTGATGGGTCACATTGGGCATGTGATTGGCATGTAGTGGGTCACATTGCATGTGATTGGGTCACATTGGGCATGTATGGCATGTAGTGGACATTGGGCATGTGATTGGGCATGGATTATGCATGTGATTGGGTCACATTGTGTGCATGTGATTGGGTCACATTGGGGCATGTGATTGGATGTGAGGCAGTGATGGGGCAGTGATTGGTCCATTGGCATGTGATTGGCATGTGATGGGCATGTATTGGCATGTGATGTGTCACATTGGGCATGTGATTGGGCATGTCATACTCTACCAGAGAAACCATGGACACCGTAGATTAGCCCCAGCCCATGGTTCTTATTTCAACACACAGAAAGGATACGCATTAATGATAGCAGTGAACTATTGTTGTAAGCCAGCAATGCTTCTGGGGTGTGTGTGTTGTGTGTGTGTGTGTGTGTGTGTGTTGTGTGTGTGTGTGTGTTGGTGTGTGTGTGTGTTGTGTTGCGTGCGTGCGTGCGTGCGTGCGTGGTGCGTGCGTTGGTGCGGCGTGCGTGCGTGCGTGCGCTGCGTCTGCGTGCGTGCGGCGTGCGTGTGTGGGCGTGTGTGTGTGGGCGTGGTGCGTTGTGTGTGTGGGCGTGTTGTTGTGTGTGTTATGTGTGTGTGCATCACCAATTGTGATGGCCAGGTGAGCAGCTCCTTCTTCAGCTGTCCATTCTGATGTAGATACGTTCATTGTGTCCAAGCGTGTCATAGACATTGTGTCCATTGATGTTGGCTGTTGCTTTTCATCCAATAAATTGTCCTCACCTCTTGCCATCATTCTCATGATGCTAGAGCACCAGAGGGAAGAAGAGGCCGGGGCTCTCCAAGATAGAATGTGTGGTTATTGTTTGGTGTGATGTAAGTGGGTTTTTAATCAGGTTCCTCTGCTCTCTGATCCCAGGTAAGCGCTGTTGAGGTGTTTGAGTCAGGTCTTTGCTTAATCGATCCTTCACCCCGGGCAAGCGTGGCAGGTGTAGTCCCCTTCTCCCTGGAGACACAGGCAACACCTCCCCTCCTCTCCTTCCCCTCTTCTCCTCTCCCTCCGACTCCTTCCCTCCCCTTCCTGCCTCCTCCTCCCCTTCCCTACCCTCTCCTCCTCCTTCTCCCCGCTCCTCCTCCCCTCCTCTTCCTCCTCTTTCTCCTCCTCTCTCTCTCGAACATCATCATTCCTCCATCTCATTGTCGCAGGCTGCTGGCAGCTCAACGTCGCCAAGCTGAGACTGTGAAAGACGCACTTTTGTGCTCGTTTGTTGTCTTACACAAGAATTAGGAAGGGAGTGTGGCTCTCCTTCCCTCCCACCCCTACCCACTCTCGCCAGGAAGAAGGGAAATTAAATGAATGGACCGCCACACATAAATCCTTAGAGCTGCCTGAAGCTGTGCAGGGCAGACCACATAATGTATTTTTTGTAGAATACACCCTCAAAATAACACCACATTGTAATTATCAGTGCATTTCATCTTTATTTTATGACATAAACCCCAATTAGTCAAAACGAATAAACTTTCAATGCAGCTTTAACAATAATTAAGAGAATGAGCAGTGTTTGTAATTACTTCTCAGGGTATAGTGAGCAGTAAGGTGAGAGTCTATGTTTCTCCTGCGCAGACAGTCAATTAGAGCAGAGGGAGACCGTGCAGGAGTCCTCTCCTCCGTCGCTGCGCAACTGAGGTGCTGTAAATAAGGTTTTATTGCTTCCCCATCCTACATCATTAGCCCACCCATTCCACTGTTTCCTAACGTCATCACTTTCTTCACCTTCTATTTCTCAATTGAGAGAAAAAAAACACTTTAAAATGGCCACCTTCTTGGCTGTTCCTCTTTCCTCCTGTTAATGTAACATCCTCTTTCTTTAGACCTTTTGGCTGTCCTCTGTCTTCCTGTTTATGTAGACCTCTGTGTCTTCTCTGTTAATACACCTTCTAGCTTCTCTTTCCTCCTGTTTAATGTAGCACCTTCTTGGCTGTTCCTCTTTCTCCTGTTTAATGTAACACCTTCTTGGCTGTCCTCTTTCCCCCTGTTTAATGTAAACACCTTCTGCTGTTCCTCTTTCCTCCTGTTTAATGTAAACCTTCTGGCTTTCTCTTTCCCTTTTATGTAACACCTTCTAGGCTGTTCCTCTTTCCTCCTGTTTAATGTATACACCTTCTTGGCTGTTCCTCGTTTCTCCTGTTAATGTACACCTTCTGGCTGTTCCTTCTTTCCTCCTGTTTAATGTAACACCTGTCTGGCTGTTCCTCTTTCCTCCTGTTTAATGTAACACCTTCTTGGCTGTTCCTCTTTCCTCCTGTTTAATGTAACACCTCTTGCTGTTCCTCTTTTCCTCCTGTTTAATGTAACACCTTCTTGGCTGTTCCTCTTTCCTCCTGTTTAATGTAACACCTTCTTGGCTGTTCCTCTTTCCTCCTGTTTAATGTAAACTTCTGCTGTTCCTCTTCCTTGTTTAATGTAACACCTTCTGGCTGTTCCTCTTTCTTCCTGTTTAATGTACACCTGCTTGGCTGTTCCTTTTCTTCTTTAATGTAACACCTTCTTGGCTGTTCCTCTTTCCTCCTGTTTAAGTAGCACCTTCTTGGCGTTCCCTTTCCTCCTGTTTAATGTAGCACCTTCTGGCTGTTCCTCTTTCTTCCGTTTAATGTAACACCTTCTTGCTGTCCTCTTTCTCCTGTTTAATGTAGGACCTTCTTGGCTGTTCCTCTTTCCCTCCTGTTTAATGTAACACCTTCTAGGCGTTCCTTTTTCTCCAGTTTAATGTAGCATCTTCTTGGGCTGTTCCTCTTTCCTCCTGTTTAATGTAGCACCTTCTTGGCCAGATTAAAGCCAATATCTGTCTGTCTGTCTGTCTGTCTGTCTGTCTGTCTGTCTGTCTGTCTGTCTGTCTGTCTGTCTGTCTGTCTGTCTGTCTCTCTCTCTCTGTCTGTCTCTCTCTCTCTATCCCGCTGTCTCTCTATCCATCTCTCAATGCAGGCAAAACCCTGACATTACATGCAAAACAAAAGTGATAGAAGACAATTATGTCAGTTCATGGAAAGAAAAAAGCAAGGACTTGTTGATTAGGCATAAATATTCACATTGTTTGTTGTTACTTTTATGTGCTATATACTGCATCAATAGTCATACACATACACACACAGTAAGTATCCCATATAACAAACAAAAACAGCCTGTGGAAATGCAATAAGATGAAAGACTGGCTACATTATATTGTTGGGTGTTGGTTAGCCCTTGATCATGACTCTGAGTTTACATTAAAAATCAGAGTCATTGGACAAAGGCCTCTTCTGTAGGGGGGAGTTTTGTTAAGAGGCCAATGCTCGCTCTGAACATTATAATGCATCGCTTTTGGAAGCATAAGGACCATATCATTCTGGGGCGGCAGGTAGCCTAGTGGTTAGAGTGTAGAGGTGGCAGGTAGCCTAGTGGTTAGAGCAGGTAGCCTAGTGGTTAGAGCAGGTAGCCTAGTGGTTAGAGCAGGTAGCCTAGTGGTTAGAGCAGGTAGCCTAGTGGTTTTAGAGGCAGGTAGCCTAGTGGTTAGAGCAGGTAGCCTAGTGGTTAGAGCAGGTAGCCTAGTGGTTAGAGCAGGTAGCCTAGTGGTTAGAGCAGTAGCCTAGTGGTTAGAGCAGGTTAGCCTAGTGGTTAGAGCAGGTAGCCTAGTGGTTAGAGCAGGTAGCCTAGTGGTTAGAGCAGGTAGCCTAGTGGTTAGAGCAGGTAGCCTAGTGGTTAGAGCAGATAGCCTAGTGGTTAGAGAGCCATGGTTAGTCCTAGTGGTTAGAGCAGGTACCTAGTGGTTAGAGCACGGTAGCCTAGTGGTTAGAGCAGGTAGCCTAGTGGTTAGAGCAAGGTAGACCTAGTTGGTTAGAGCAGGTACCAGTGGTTGAGCAGGTAGCCTAGTGGTTAGAGCAGGGTAGCCTAGGTTGAGGTTAGAGGCCAGAGTAGCCTAAGTGGTTTAGAGCAGATAGCCTAGTGGTCTAGAGCAGGTAGCCCTAGTGGTTAGAGCAGGTTAAGCCTATGTGGTTAGACAGGATAGCCTAGTGGTTAGAGCAGGATAGCACTAGTGGTTAGAGCAGGTAGCCTAGTGGTTAGAGCAGGTAGCCTAGGTGAGGTATTAGAGCAGGTAGCCTAGTGGTTAGAGCAGTAGCCTAAGTGGTTAGAGCAGGTAGCCTAGTGGTTAGAGCAGGTAGCCTAGTGGTTAGAGCAGGTAGCCTAGTGGTTAGAGCAGGTAGCCTAGTGGTTAGAGCAGATAGCCTAGTGGTTAGAGCGTTGGGCCAGTAACCGGAATGTTGCTGGATCGAATCCCCGAGCTGACAAGGTATAAATCTGTTGTTCAAGGAACAAGGAAGTTACCCACTGTTCCCTGGTAGGCCATCACTGTAAGTAAGTTGTTCTTATTAACTGACTATTTATTTAAAAAATGTGCTATCTAGCATGCTCCAAACACCTGTCTGTAATGGAAGAAGCCCACCAGAAACTTGTTGTCACTGAAAAATACTGTCAGCTGATTAAGCCGGTTAAAATAATGTCCAGTAAGTGTATATTTTTGGATTTGTGAAATTATTGAGATGTGATATGAAAGTAAAGGGTTTTATGTTCCTAGAACCGTATCGCAATTGAGAATCTATTCACGTTTAGATGGAGTATTTGTGTAACGCTCGTCTAAGTCGTCCTCCTCATCTGACGAGGAGAGGCGAGAAGGATCGGACCAATATGCAGCGTGGGTTGAATACATAATGAATTTATTTAAGGACGAACACGAAGAACTTGATAAATGACAAAACAACAAACGACGTGAACAGACCTGAACTTGAGAACAAAACGCACGAACAGGAACGAACACATACACGAACGAAAACGAAACAGTCCCGTGTGGTGCGACATACACAGACACAGGAACAATCACCCACAAACAAACAGTGTGAACAGCCTACCTAAATATGGTTCTCAATCAGAGGAAACGTAAAACACCTGCCCCTGATTGAGAACCATATCAGGCTAATTAATCATGAACCCAACATAGAAACACATAACATAGAATGCCCACCCCAACTCACGCCCTGACCATACTAAACAAATACAAAAACAAAGGAAAACAGGTCAGGAACATGACAATTTGTCTGTTTTGGCTGCCAGAGCTTCCTCTAAAAGGACTTGAAGGAGTAACGTCAGGTTCTTTAAGAGGACATCTTGGCCTACATGTTGGTAGCGTACAACACAGTAATACATTGCTTCGAGCAATAATTGTTTACAGTTAGAATTAAGGTAACATGTAATCCTCTGCAGCTAATAAATTATAGTCTCTCTCATTTACCATTTCAATTGATTCCCCCCTTAATTCCATCACACAGCAAACGGAGCCAACTTAAATGTTTCAATGCAAATGTATATGAAAGCCTATGAACATACAACACACAAGAACCATATCATTCCTTATATATATATATATATATATATATATATATATATATATATATATATAAAAAGGAAGACATTTCAAAGGAATATCTTTTCATTAAGTGCTGTGACAGTCTACGGCTGATTGCAGTTCTGTGTAGGCAGCAGTGTTCTCTTATCTTGTCCTGCTCCGCTTATCTGGTCAGTGTACAGCAGCGGGTCTGTAACGAGCACCAAGCCAACACCTCAGCCCATGTGCACCGGCCGCCGTGTCCCGAGCGCTGCCCTGCACAGGCATACACACAGGGGTGCCGAAATGTCCCCCCCCCCCATACACACACATTGTCCCCCCTACCTAAAGCAGAATGTCATGGCCCTTTTGTGTGACAGATCTTGGCTGTGATGACAGATTTAGAGGATGTTGTGGACTGTGTTGACAGATTTAGAGGATGTTGTGGACTGTGCTGGACAGAAGCTGGCCTATGGCAGATACATGTGACACATACCGTCCAGTGGTGGTGCAGAGTGATGACATCCTCTGTTTAATGAGCGGAGTTAACGTCCCCCGCTTTACCGTCACACAGAGGGCTGTAAACCTGCCTGCCAACCATGCTGCCACCCCCCCACCCCCTAATATGGGAAGTACCACCTAATGACTTGAATGCCCAGGACTAATTCAGTACCCCCCACACACCAACCTAACTCCTATGGGGTGGGAGGTGGATAACCTGAAAGAACTGGAACAAGTTCATCAGTCTATGGCCATCATTTGTGAGCATGCTAGATTTGAAGTGAATAGTTCAAGAGTAAGGAGACATCAGGCGGGTTCCCAGACGAACCCCAGACATCCCCTTGTTCCTCCCCTGCCCTCCCTGGCCTTCCTCTGCCACATTCCTGTGGCAGCTCTGTGTCAGTGTCCCCCCTCTCCAGGCTGCCCCATAGCTCTGATTTGTTGAGCGCTGGAGTCAAAGGGGAACACTTTGTAGATGGTGTGTTTCCCTGCAATATGTGACGCTCTGGACTAGCTCAGATTGACGAACACAGAGTTCTGTTGTTGATTGCACGCACGCTGCAACCTGGACTCAGGGGTCAACGTAACATTGTAATCTTAAATCGGGGACACTCCAATAGTAGTAGTATGATTTCATATGTTACTTTCGTGTGGGCCGACTTAGAGATTTGGAGGCCCAAGGCAGAGGCCAGACAAGTAATTTCACCAGACAAATGTATTACCTTTTAATGTGCCATGAACACAACCAGTCATGATGTTTTCGTCTGATTATCAAACAAATCAATTTAAAAAGTAGGTTACCATCGCACGTTCGTCCAAAATAAATCCCGCATCCGAACAGTGCACTGTGCAGCCGCCAACTTTCCTTCAATTCGTAAGTGGCTGAACCTATCTCACTGGAGAAAGCATCTGAGCGAAACAGCGCCCCTCTGTCTTACTATGTGTAACCCATGTATCTGATGCTGTCTGGCCAAAAAGAGTATGACATATTAGCCCGTAGAAACGCATTGAATAACATATTCATACATGTAAAAACAGACAGTAGAAATAAAATTGGCAAAAGGAAGTATGTTTTGAAATGTCTGTCCTAAATCTGAGAGATATAAGAAAGCTAAGTATTAGCATCTTCTGCCCAATACTAAGTCCTCCAGTGACGTCCCTTATGGTATGTGAGAAACAAGTAAACAACAAACACTAAATCCCATTCCTCTTTACCAAAGGAACTGTTTCCAGGCAGGATAGTAAAAGGCAGCTGGTGCAGTGAGAGGGAAGCCATGGCCACTTCCTTTGTAGATGCAGTGCAGCTGGTGCAGTGAGAGGGAAGCCATGGCCACTTCCTTTGTGTGCAGCTGGTGCAGTGAGAGGAAAGCCATGGCCACTTCCTTTGTAGATGCAGTGCAGCTGGTGAGGGAAGCCATGGCCACTTCCTTTGTAGATGCAGTGCAGCTGGTGCAGTGAGAGGGAAGCCATGGCCACTTCCTTTGTAGATGCAGTGTGACAGCAGCTGTAATGTGATTCCGTTTCACAGCTTACCTCAAATGAATAGAGGATAATTGCTGACTAGTCTTTTAACCTTTTAAATGATCCTGCAGCAGGGGGGCTGGTGTGGAAATGGAGTTGATGATACTGAACCTCTCATTGTTTTAGGGAAGGAAAGATGCTAACTGTCTTCCTTATATAAATGAATCCCTGCAAATTTGAGATCCCCCATTACAATGAAGGTGAAGCCTTCAAATCAAATGTTATTTGTCACATGCTTTGTAAACAACAGGTGTAGACTAACAGTGAAATACTTACTTACAGGTCCTTTTCCAACAATAATGACACAAGGAATAAATACACAGTGTATAACGAATGACAATAACGAGTTAAAATAACATGACTATATACAGGAAGTACCAGTACCGAGTCGATGTGCGTGTAGGTATATGTAGTGTGTGTGTGTGTGTTGGGGTGTCAGTGTAAGTATGTGTGAGTGTGTGTGCATAGACTCAGTGCAAGAGAGTTAGTGTAAAAAAGGCTCAATGCAGGTAGTCCGGATAGCAATTTGATTAGCTATTTAGCAGTCTTGTTTAGCAGTCTTATGGCTTTGGCGTAGAAGCTGTTCAGGGTCCTGTTGGTTCCAGACTTGGTGCACTGGTACTGCTTGCCGTGCGGGAGCAGAGAGAACAGTCTATGGTTTGGGTGGCTGGAGTCTATGACAATTGTTTGGGCCTTTCACTGACACTCCCTTGTATAGAGCTCCTGGATGGCAGGGAGCTCGGCCCCAGTGATGTACTGTGCCGTGCTCACCACTGTCTGTAGCGCCAAGCAGTCAGGTGCCTTGCAATTGCTGTACCAAGCAGTGATGCAGCCAGTCAGGATGATCTCAATGGTACTGCTGTATAACTTTTGGAGGATCTGAGGGCCAATGCCAAATCTTTTCAGCCTCCTGAGGGGGAAGAGGTGCTGTCGTGCCCTCTTCACAACTGTGTGGGTGTGTGTTCACCATGTTAATTCTTCAGTGATGTGAACACTGAGGAACTTGAAGCTCTCGACCTGCTCTACTACAGCCCCGTCGATGTGGATGGGGGCGTGCTCGCACCTCCGTTTCATGTAGTCCACGATCAGCTCCTTTGTCTTGCTGAAGTTGAGGGAGAGGTTGTTGTCCTGGCACCACACTGCCAGGTCTCTGACCTCCTCCCTATAGACTGCCTCATCATTGTCGGTGATCAGGCCTACCACCGTTGTGTCGTCAGCAAATTTGATGATAATGTTGGAGTCGTGCGCGGCCACGCAGTTGTGTGTGAACAGGGAGTACAAGAAGGGACTAAGCACGCACCCCCGAGGGGCCCCCGTGTTGAGGGTCAGTGTGGCAGTGTGTTGTTACCTACCTTCACCACCTGGGGGCGGCCCGTCAGGAAGTCCAGGATCCAGTTGCAGAGGGAGGTGTTTAGTCCCAGGGTCCTGAGCTTGGTGATGAGCTTTGAGGGCACTATGGTGTTGAACGCTGAGCTGTAGTCAATGAACAGCATTCTTACATAGGTGTTCCTTTTGTCCAGGTGGGTGAGGGCAGTGCGGAGTGCAATAGTGATTGCATCATCTGTGGATCTGTTGAGGCGGTATGCGAATTTGAGTGGGTCCAGGGTGTCTGGGATGATAATGTTGATGTGAGCCATGACCAGCCTTTCAAAGCATTTTCATGGCTGTAGATGTGAGTGCTACGGAGCGATAGCCATATAGACAGGTTACCTTATTGTTCTTGGGCACGGGGGACTATGGTGGTCTGCTTGAAACAACCTGTCTCTGACCCGGTATTACAGACAGAAAATGTGAGTGAAGACATTTGCCAGCTGGTCAACGCGTATGCTCTGAGTACTCATCCTGGTATTCCGTCTGGCCCCCCATGGCCTTGCGAATGTTTAAATCTGTTTAAGTCTTACTCACAAGTTAGCATAGAAGGAAGGCATTTAGCTCATCTGGTAGGCTCTCATTGCTGGGCAGCTTACTGGGTTTCTCTTTGTAATCCACGATAGTTTGCACGCCCTGCCACATCTGTCGAGCGTCAGAGCCGGCGTAGGAGGATTCGATCTTAGTCCTGTATTAACGCTTTGCCTGTTTGATGGCTTGTCGGAGGTCACAGCGGGATTTCTTATAAGCATCCGGATTAGTATCGCACTCCTTGAAAGCGGCAGCTTTAGCCTTTAGCTAAGTGCATATGTTGCCTATAATCCATGGCTTCTGGTTGGGGTATGTACGTATGGTCACTGTGGGGACAATGTCATCAATGCACTTATTATTGAAGCTGGTGACTGATGTGGTGTACTCCTCAATGCTTTCGGATGAATCCCAGAACATATTCCAGTCTGTGCTAGCAAAACAGTCCTGTAGTGTAGCATCCTCTTCATCGGACCTATTCCTGTTTGAGTTTTTGCTTGTAAGCAGGAAGCAAGAGGACATGGTTATGGTCTGATTTGCTAAATGGAGGGTGAGGGAGGGCCTTGTCATCCCTGTGTATAGAGTAAAGGTGATCTAGAGGTTTGTCATCTCTAGTTGCACAGGTGACCTGCTGGTAGAAATGAAGTAAAACTGATTTTAATTCCCCTGCATTAAAATTACCGACCACGAGAAACGCTGCCTCTGAATGTGTATTTTCTTGTTGGCATATGGCCCTATACAGCTCGTTGAGTGCGGTCTTAGTGCCAGCATCGGTTTGTGGCTCAGTTGATAGAGCATGGCCCTCCCCACTACCTTCTCCCCTTCCTCACCATCTTCTCCCCTCCCTCACCATCTTCTCCCCTCCCGCACCATCTTCTCCCCTCTCCCCTCTCCACCAATCTTCTCCCCTCCCCCTCCCTCTCCCTTCCTGCCTCCCTCCCATCTTCTCCCCCTCCCCTCCTCTCCCTTCCTGCCTCCCTCACCATCTTCTCCCTCCTCTGCCTTCCCCCCTCCCTCACCATCTTCTCCCTCCCTCTCCCTCTCCCTTCCTGCCTCCCTCACCATCTTCTCCCCTCCCTCTCCCTTCCTGCCCCCCTCACCATCTTCTCCCCTCCCTCTCCCCTCCCCCCTCCCTCACCACCTTCCCCCCTCCCTCACCATCTTCTCCCTCCCTCTGCCTTCCCCCCTCCCTCACCATCTTCTCCCCTCCCCCACCATCTTCCTCAGCAGTCAAAGGAAGGATTGAGAGAATGGAGAGTTTTCTCTCCCACTCCCACTCCTCCAGCTCTCACTGTTTAACCTTGACAAGCCAATATGATACAGGCTTATCTCCTCCTGACGTTACCACTGTTCTCAGTGCTTCCAGGGGCCTGTTCCAAAAAAAGTCATCATTCTCTCTGAGGACCCTGCCTGGCCCATCTCTGTATGCTCACTATCAAACACAACACAACTCAGACCACATGCTGTATGTACTGCTACACAAAACACAATGGCATAACTTCAGACATTTGGCTACTTCACTGGTCTATTGTACTGTACCTTTTGACGTTGAAACTAAAAAGCATTGCTGAGTTAAATAAAGAATAAACAGACAAACAGATCAATAAACCATCTACATACTATGCTATGGTTAAATACAGCAACACATCCCACCCTTTGTGTGGATGCAGCTTGCTTCTTGTGCTTGTATACCTGTGTATGTCAGGCCAGTGAACTGACTGTGGAATGTGCACCAATCAGCCCTCAGCATCTGGCAGTGGGTCCTGCATACTCCGAGTGGCAGTCAGCTCCCTGATCCCATATGCAGGCAGGGTTGGCCTCTAACCCAGAGCCATTAGTCACAAGGCCCAGGGCACCTCTCCCTCATCCACCACAATAAGGTGTTGTAATTGATACCATCAGCCTCGGCTGTAGTCTCCTTGGTGGGCAGCGGGCGGGTGGGAGGGAGGGCGGGCGGACGAGAGGGAGGCAGGGAGGGGGGGATGGGAGGGAGGCAGGAAGGGGGGGGTGGGAGGGAGGCAGAGAGGGGGGCGGGCGGACAGGAGGGGGCGGGAGGGAGATGGAGAGCAGGAGGGAGGAGGTGGGCGGGCGGGCAAGGAGGGTGGGAGGCGGAAGAGGTGGGCGGGCGGAGGCAGGGAGGGGGGGGGGCGACAGGAGGGGGTTTGGGAGGGAGGTGGGGGGCAGGAGGAGGCGGGAGGTGGGCGGGCGGCCAACGGCGGGAGGGAGGTGGGCGGCGGAGGGAGGTGGCCGGGTATGGATGCACGCCTCCTGTTTGGTTAAGAAGGTGGCAAACGGGGGACTCTGGTTGTCTCTGCCACCATCACTCCACTTTAAGGTGAGATGATTTAGGGGCTGGGGAGAAAGATCATTTCTTTTGATCACGTGTGCAACCTGGAGCCTTAAATGGCGGACGTAATTAATTCTGCTGATGTTAATCACCAGGGCTGGTCCACACAATTATCAACCCTGTGCAGATGGGGCGCGGCGCAGACATGAAAAATTAGGAAAATGAATCTGTAATGGAGTGGCAGATGTAATCTGCGTCAGAGAAAACAAAGTTAGGAAGAGCAAGGAGCCCAGGATTCCCGGGGAAAGCCTGTGTGACAGTGCTGATGGCTGTGTCCGAAGTGTTTGGTAATTACTGGGCCATTGAATGGTTCTATTGTTAATTCATCACTGTAGCAGAAGTGAGCTGAAACATCTCCTGGCTGGGGCTATTGGATGGAGAGGAGAGGAGGGGAGAGAGGAGAGAGGATAAGAGAAGAGAAGAGAGAAGAGGAGGGGAGAGGAGAGGAGGGGAGGGAGGATAAGAGAGGGAGGAGAGGGGGAGGGGAGGGGAGGGGAGGGGAGGGAGGGAGAGGAGAGGAGAGGAGAGGAGAAAGAAGAGAAAGAGAGAGAAGAGAGGAGAAGAGAAGAAGAAGGAGGAGAGGAGTGGAAGAGGAGAGGAGAGGAGAGGAGGAGAGGGAGAGGGAGGGGGGGGAGAGGAGAGGAGAAAGGAGAGGAGAGGAGAGGAGAGGAGAGGAGAAGAGAGAGAAGAGAAGAGAGGAGAGGAGAGGAGAGGAGAGGAGAGGAGAGGAGAGGAGAGGAGGGAGGAGGGGAGGGAGGGGAGGGAGGGAGAGGAAGGAGGAGAGGAGAGGGGAGAGAGGAGAGAGGGAGGAGGAGAGGAGAGGAGAGGAGAGGAGAGGAGGAGAAGGAGAGAGGAGTGAGAGGAGTGAGAGGAGAGGAGGGAGGAGGAAGAGAAGAGAAAGGAGAGGAGAGGAGAGGAGAGAGGAGAGAGAGGAGGAGAGGAGAGGAGGAGAAAGAAGAGGGGAGGGGAGGGGAGGGGAGGGGAGGGAGGGGAGGGGAGGGGAGGGGAGGGGAGAGAGGAAAGAGGAGAGAGGAGAGGAGAGGGGAGAGGAGATGAAGGAGAGGAGAGGAGCAGGAGAGGAGAGGAGAGGAGAGGAGAGGAGAGGAGAGGAGAGGAGAGGAGGAGGAGAGGAGAGGAGAGGAGAGGGAGGAGAAAAGAAGAGAAGAGAAGAGGGAGGGGAGAGGAGAAGAGAAGAGGGTGTGTGCTATGCTCACTTGCTGCTGCTGTGAGTCCATCCTTAAAAGGTTGAGATCAGGTTGATTGTTTTCAATCTTTCTGACTCCCTGGTTGTGTGGCTTTGTAGTCAACTCCCATTCACTTCTGCAGGGGAACATCAGGAATAAATGATATCTGAGAGAAGGAGATGCACGCACGCACGCACGCACGCACGCACGCACGCACGCACGCACACATACACACACACACAGGATTGGTTCAATCATACTCTTACTGATGGGAGAATTACTAAAGCATTAGTGGTCAAAGGACAGATACTCCCAGAGGACGTTTCCTCTGCCAACGTCAAACAAAATGAAGCAAAATACAACTGATTAATTTAAACTGCAGAGGAGCTATTTTTCAAACTCTTGCTCAGCTCTGGCAGTTGAGCATGCCGTTATTGTTATTGGTCAGCTCAATTAGTCTTCTACCTATTTGTCTTTAATAAGGCATTGCTTGAGAAATGTAGGAGGTTAATATGAATCATTATTCATAATCATTGTTCTAAGTAGTGGGATAAACTTATCGATGGACTGAGCTGTTTGCCAGCCATGATTTAGTTTAAGTGTGTTATTAATGAATTTGGTAATCACGTCTGTTACGTTTCCTCTTACACTCTCAGATGGTATATATATATATATATCTCTATATATATATATATATATATATATATATATATATCTCAGAAGTCAATTGAAAAACACTGAAAACACTGAAAACAGTGACAACAGCTGAAATGGTAGGTAAAAAAACGTTTGTTGCAAGTGCACCTTTTCAACAAGCATCAAATTTTAGGGCTAACTCCTGGCTAACACAAGTTATCAAATGTATAGCTATCTATAGCACATTGGACTGTTAGCTGATCCATCGGCCAGTTTCTTGGACCACTATACCCATTTTGCCAATTGGACTTGGACCCCTCTGCTACTTGGAACACTACTAATTCCACGACTGGTCTATTGACGTCACCGCACGAGGAGGCAAAAACAGACTTTTCCCCAACGCGATGTCCCTCTAAGGCCCTTATGCTAGCTTGCTAGCCCCGGCTTGCTAACTGCTAGCTTGCTAGCCCCGGCCTGCTAACTGTCTGAATCGCCGTGTCCCCAGCTAGCGCAACCACTCACTGGACCCACATGATCACTTGGCTACGCATGCATCTCCCTAATATCAATATGCTTTGTCCATTACTGTCCTGGTTAGTGATTACTGTCTTATTTCACTGTAGAGGCTCTAGCCCTGCTCAATATGCCTTAACCAACCATGTTGTTCCACCTCCCACATAAGCGATGACATCACCTGGTTTAAACGTCTCTAGAGACTATATCTCTCTCATCATTACTCAATGCCTAGGTTTACCTCCAATGTACACTCTTCCTACCATACCTTTGTCTGTACACTATGCCTTGAATCTATGCTATCGTGCCCAGAAACAGCTCCCTTTACTCTCTGTTCCGAACTTGCTAGACGGCCAGTTCGTATAGCCTTAAGCTGTACCCTTATCCTACTTCTCCTCTGTTCCTCTGGCGATGTAGAGGGTAATCCAGGTCCTGCAGTGCCTAGCTCCACTCCTACTCTCCAGGTGCTCTCATTTGTTGACTTCTGTAACTGTAAAAGCCTTGGTTTCATGCATGTTAACATTAGAAGCCTACTCCCTAAGTTTGCTTTATTCACTGCTTTAGCACATTCTGCCAACCTGGATGTCTTAGCCGTGTCTGAATCCTGGCTTAGGAATTGATAAAAAAAAACGTATTTTCGAAGAAATGTTTAAAAAGGTATAATTTTTGTGAATGTTATCATAAATAGGACTGGTGGAGCTATGTCACACATGCAGTTAAAACAGACATATGGCAATGTCTGCTCTACCCAAAATCACAACCAACTAATTGCAGCATTACCACAAAAATGGAAGAGGCAAGTAGAAGGGGGAAAAAGTAAGGAACTTGTATGTCGGCCCTATATTAAAGAACATAAATGGTTCAAGAAAAGTGTGATAGATAAAAACATATACCAATTTCATTTAAGGACCAAAAAACGGACATCTGTGCCATATAAATAGTTGGGGAGAGATTTTCGATGTACCCATTCCATGGCACATGGTTTATGAATTGATACACAAAACAACGCCGGATTCAAAACTTCGAATTTTTCAATTTAAATTACTATATAAAATTCTGGCAACCAATAGAATGTTATATATATGGGGGATACAATCTTCCCAGCTCTGCAGATTCTGCTGTGAGGAGGCAGAGTCATTAGATCATTTATTTTGGTATTGTCCATATGTAGCTCGTTTTTGGTAACAGGTCCAGGAATGGCTGAAGAATTGCAACGTTTGCCTAGAACTAACGATGCAGATAGCCATAGTCAATCAATCAATAATATAATAATTATTTTAGCAAAAATGTTTATTTTTAATTTACAATCTGTAGAAGCTATGGGGAATAGAAAGGTTCAGTACTTTTATCAAGCATCACAGCACAGTTGAAAAATATATGGCAAATAGAAATCCAAAATGGATGTTGTTGAGAGATAGATGGGAGGGGTTGAATGGAGCTGAAGGGTGGGACTAATAACAAGATAAACAATGTAAAACATACGGGATCTGTAAAATGTAAAAAGTTTCAGACATTTTGTGATATAGCACAGTTACAAATAGAAATCAAACTGGATGGACATCAGAAATAGAGGAAGGACTAAAAACAAACAAATATAACTATTGTAAAATAAATTGTGTCTGTAAAATGTGTATAAGATGTATAAACTGAAGGTAGAAGCCTAAGTGTTATTGTTTATTCGTTTACTCTAATTGGGGGAAGGGTGGTAGGGTTTGTGGGGAATAATAAAAGTATATTCTAAAAACAAGTATGTATATCTATATAAGTAGGTATGTGTATGTATATATGTGTATATGTACGCATATGTATATGTACGTGTATCTATATGGATATACATATTTACCCCAAAAATATATGGGGGATTGGAAATGATGCAGATAATTACATTGATAGAAGCAACAATCTATCTGCAATATTAATCTGATCCCCCCCCCCCTTAAAAAAAAACTCCACAATACTAACCTAAATGACGAAGTGAAATGATGGAACCCTGTACAGAATACAAATATTCCAAAACATGCATCCTATTTGCAATAAGACACTAAAACTGCAAACAAATTGGCAAAGATATGAACTTTATGTCCGGAATACAAAGCGTTATGTTTGGGGCAAATCCAACACAACACATCACTGAGTACCACTCATCATAATTTCAAGCATTGTGGTGGCTGCATCATGTTATGGGTATGCTTGTCATCGGCAAGGACTAGGGAGTTTTTTAGGATAAAAAGAAACGGAATAGAGCTAAGCTCAGGCAAAATCCTAGAGGCAAACCTAGTTCAGTCTGCTTTCCAACAGACACTGGGAGACAAATTCACCTTTCAGCAGGACAATAACCTAAAACACAAGGCCAAATATACACTGGAATTGCTTACCAAGAAGACAGTGAATGTTCCTGAGTGGCCCACTTACAGTTTTGATTTAAATTGGCTTGAACATCTATGGCAAGACTTGAACATTTTCAACAACCAACTTGACAGAGCTTGAAAACTTAAAAAAAGAAAAAAAAGAAAAAGATTTGTATAAACCAGGTGTGCAAAGCTCTTAGAGACTTTCCCAGAAAGACTCACAGCTGTAATCATTGCCAAAGGTGATTCTAACATGTATTGACTCAGGGGTGTGAATACTTACAGTATGTAAACGTGATACAGTATTTCTGTATTAGTATTTACTAAGGATCCCCAATTAGTTCCTGCCAAGGCAGCAGCTACTCTTCCTGGGGTCCAGCAACATTAAGGCAGTTACACACAATTACAAATATTACATGACATTACATTTCATAACACTTTCCACAACACATTAAGTGTGTTCCCTCAGGCTACTACTCTGCTACCACATATCTACAATACACAATCCATGTGTACGTGTGTGTACGAGTGCGTGTCTTATCGTATGTGTGTGTGCCTGTGTGTGTGTGTGTGTTTCTCTCCACAGTCCGCGCTGTTCCATAAGGTATAGTTTTATCTGATTTATTTTAAATCTGATTTTACTGTTTGCATCAGTTACCTGATGTTGAATAGAGTTCCATGTAGTCATGGCTCTATGTAGTATTGTGCGTCTCTGTCTGTTCTGGACTTGGGGACTGTGAAGAGACCTCTGGTGGCATGTCTTGTGGGGTATGGATGGGTGTCTGAGCTGTGTGCTAGTAGTTTATACAGACACCTCGGTGCATTCAACATGTCAACACTTCTTACAAAACAAGTAGTGATCCTGTCAATCTCTCCTCTACTTTCATTTTCAATAAATTAGCAAGAATGTCTAAAAACATGTTTTCACTTTATCATTATGGGGTATTGTGTGTAAATGGGTGAGGAAAAAAAAACATTGTTTAAACTATTTTGAATTCAGTCTGTAACACAATAAAATGTGGAAATATTCAAGGGCTATGAATACTTTTTGAAGGCACAGTATCTTATCTTAAAATAACACATTGCTACCAAAGGAAACTTATCTGTTTAGTGAATGCCTGCGTCTCTTTGAGATAATACTGACAAATCCCACCCACCTCTTGGGTGTTTGGGGTACTTTTGTGGCATCATCTATAGCTATCAATATAAAACTGTTGATCGTATTAGAACTAAACTTAAGTTTTTCAAATAATAATTGAAGGCTAAAAGCTAATTTTCCTATAATTACTCGCAAGGGGCACAAGCAATTCTTAAGGTGAACGTCAACAAATAAGAATAAATGGGTTGGCTGGTAGTGTTCATTGTTCTCCAGCAGACCCTGGTAAGTAGTGGGACTACAGCCATGACCCAGTGCTTACATAGGGCACCACCCATGGAACCACAGCACAGAGAAGAACAACCAATCAGGAGAGCTGTTATAATAAGCTAAGGGCCCTAGCGAATGGTAACACACATAGAATAGGATGCATATGTTATGATGATCCACAACTGAATCAATACAAGTTCGTCATCATTGAGTGATAATTGGATTGCTGATCCCAATCCGGCTAATATCAATCAAATTTATTTATAAAGCCCTTCTTACATCAGCTGATGTCACAAAGTGCTGTACAGAAACCCAGCCTAAAACCCCAAACAGCAAGCAATGCAGGTTTAGAAGCACGGTGGCTAGGAAAAACTCCCTAGAAAGCCCAGAGCCTAGGAAGAAACCTAGAGAGAACCAGGCTATGGAGGTGACCAGTCCTCTTCTGTCTGTCCGGGTGGAGATTATAACAGAACATGGCCAAGATGTTCAAATGTTCATAGATGACCAGCAGGGTCAAATAATAATAACACAGTGGTTGTCGAGGGTACAACAGGTCAGCACCTCAGGAGTAAATGTCAGTTGGCTTTTCATAGCCGATCATTCAGAGTATCTCTACCGCTCCTGCTGTCTCTAGATAGTGAAAACAGCAGGTTCTGGGACAGGTAGCACGGCCGTGAACAGGTCAGGTTCCAAGCGCAGGCAGAACAGTGTAATGGCAGCAGCAGCACGCCAGGTGGACTGGGACAGCAAGGAGCATCCAAAGGGAACCAGGTATAGTCCTGAGGCAGGGTCCTAGGGCTCAGGTCCTCGAGAGAAAGAAAGAGAGAAAGAGAGAAAGAGAGAAAAAAGAGAGCATACTTAAAGGGAAGTGTTCCTGTCCTTGAGGTTCATTTTCCCCTGAAATTATGTTTCCCTCGACACCGTTTTCAGCCAATGCCTCTCTTTACAAGGCAAGGTGATAGAGATTAGCGCATTCATAATTCCAGGAGATGATATGCTAATGTGTGTCTGTATTGTGTTTATTAGTGTGCCACCACAGCTGTTGTATTGTGTTTATTAGTGTGCCACCACAGCTGCTGTATTGTGTTTATTAGTGTGCCACCACAGCTGCTGTATTGTGTTTATTAGTGTGCCACCACAGCTGTTGTATTGTGTTTATTAGTGTGCCACCACACTGCTGTATGTGTTTATTAGTGTGCCACCACAGCTGCTGTATTGTGTTTATTAGTGTGCCACCACAGCTGCTGTATTGTGTTTATTAGTGTGCCACCACAGCTGCTGTATTGTGTTTATTAGTGTGCCACCACAGCTGCTGTATTGTGTTTATTAGTGTTCACCACAGCTGAAGATATTGTGTTTATAGGTGCCACACAGCTGCTGTATTGTGTTATTAGTGTCCACCAGAGCTGCTGGATATGTGTTATTAGTGTGCC
>NW_019942686.1:211222-220453 GCF_002910315.2 Salvelinus sp. IW2-2015
GGTGTATTATGTGTATATTATAATATATTTAGATGTGTGTATTATGGGTATTATTATATATTATTAGTGTCTTTATGTGTGATATGTGTGTATTATAATATGATTATGTGGTTTATGTGTGTATATAATATATTACTATGTGTCGTTTATGTGTGTATTAAACTATTATTACTATGTGTGTTTATGTGTGTATTATAATAGATATTAGTTGTGTATTATATATATTATTTGTGTTATTATATATTATAATATATTTTATGTGGTATAATGATATATCTTATATATACTATTATTGTGTATATAAAAATTGAAGTGTGTATTATATATATTATAATATATTAATGTTGCAGTATGATATATTGATTATGGTGTATTATGAGATATATTAATAATATTATGTGTGTATTTAATATATATTATGTGTGTATTACTTGTGTTTATAATTTATACTTATATGGTTTATTATGTTATTATAATTAATATATTATGTGTGATGATTATAATATATTAGTTGGGTATTATTATTGAATATTATTAGTGATGCGTGTATTATATATATTAGAATAATTTTATTGTATTATATATTCTGTAATATATTGTTATGGTTATTATAAATATTTAAAATATATGGTTGTTTTATATTGATAATTTATGTGTATTATAATATATTGTAGATATATTGTTATGTGTGTAATAATATATTATTATGTGTGCTATTTATATATTATTATTTATTAGTGTGTTTATTATTTGTGTTATTATGGATTATTTAGGAAGGTATTATAATAATAATGTGTTATTATGTGGTATATAGATATATTATTATGTGTTATATTATTATAAATATATTAATAGTGTGTATTTATGTATGTATTTGATATATATTGTGTGATATGAATATTTTATAATTAGTATTGTGTATATAATAGTATTTATATGATATGATTATATATATTTACTGTGTTATTAGTGTATATTATTGTGATTTATGTGATATATATGTGTTATAGATGGTGTATTATAATATATTATGTGTATTATGTGTGTATCATAATATAGATTTTGCTGTATACGTGTAAATATCGATATATTATTGTATCTGTTTATGATACATTATAATATATTATTATGTGTGTATTATGATATATTATTGTGTGTTAACAGTGTATTATAATATATGAATGTATATTATGAATATTATTGTGTGTGTATTACGTGTGTATTACAATATATTATTATGTGTGTATTATGTGTTATATATATTTATTATGTGTGAGTGATGTGTTTTTATGTATGTATTTAATGTGTAGTGTATGCATCCTGGGTGTGAGGAGCATCACACAGTGTCTCTTCACACATATCTGACCTAGCAATCCACTCAACGTAATTTATTGGTGCGATCCATCATTTTCATGTTTTATTATAGCCAGTGTTGGAGTATCATGCACAAATAGGCACACTCGGCTGAGATGACAGCCAGGGAGAGGGATGTCCTTTACTGTTGTCCTCTGCCAAGCGCTTCAGGGAGCCTCCATGGCCCAGAGACAGACAGTGGAGAGAGAGAGAGAGCACTGCAGCTCTCGGTGACAGCCATGTCACATGACTACCTTTGTATTCGGTGCCATAACTCAGCGCCTGAGAGTGTCGATCCCTGGAGAATCGCTGGATGATCCCTGGACTCAACGCAATATGATCTGCAGATTAATGCAAAAGGATCCCCAGGCCAGGCCTTGCCTCTGGCAAACGCTTGTGTCCTCCAAATTTGTATCCGCTAAAATGTTGGGTCCCATGTTTATTTGGGTAATGAATTGCATAATTAATGCACCTATTGATTCCTCCACAGTGTCGCCTACAAAGGTCAGTCTGATATTTAATTTAGAGAGAGTGGAGTGTACAGAGTGCAATGGGAGGGAAGGCCAGAAAACATAACACAGCCAGAAAACATAGCCCAGACAGAAAACATAGCCCAGCCAGAAAACATAACACAGCCAGAAACATAACCCAAACAGAAAACATAACACAGCCAGAAAGCATAACACAGCCAGAAAGCATAACACAGACAGAAAACATAACAACGACAGAAAACATAACAAGACAGAAAACATAACCAGCCAGAAAACATAACACAGCCAGCACAATTAAATATGTGTGTGTAGGGTGAGAGTGAAATTGTTGTATGAATCACATTTGAATATATATAGTCAATTAAATCTCACAAATTGGAGGCGTTGAGTGCTCCATGCCGTTATTTGCTTCTGTTTGCCTTCCTGGTGTAATACAATGTAAATGGCAAGAAGGCAACAGGACGTTTGGCTTGAGGAGCGTTCAGCAAGCTGTGGCACACTAATAAACACGAATACAACAGCTGTGGTGGCACACTATAAACACAATACAGCAAGCTTGGTGGCACACTAATAACACAATACACAGCTGTGGTGCACACTAATAAACACAATACAGCAGCTTGTGGTGCACACTAATAAACACAATACAGCGCCTGTGGTGGCACACTAATAACACAATACAGCAGCTGGTGGCACACTAATAAACACAATACAGCAGCTCTGGTGGCACACTAATAAACACAATACAAGCAGCTCTGGTGGCACACTAATAAACACAATACAGCAGCTGTGTGGCACACTAATAAACACAATACAGCACTCTGGTGGCACACTAATAAAACACAATACACAGACCTGTGGCACACTAATAAACACATACAGCAGCTGTGGTGGCACACTAATAAACACAATACAACAAGCTTGGTGGCACACTAATAAACACAATAACGCAGCTGTAGACACAAAATAATAAACACGATACAGCACGTGGCACACTAATAAAACAATTAAACACTGGGACACTAAATAAAACATCGCAGTTGGTGGCACACTAATAAACACGATACAGCAAGCTGTGGTGGCACACTAATAAACCATACAACAGCTTCGGGGCACACTAATAAACAAATACAGCAGCTTGTGGCCACACTAATAAACACAATACGCAGCTGTGGTGGCCACTAATAAACACAATACAACAGCTGTGGTGGCACACTAATAAACACAATACAGACACACATTAGCATATCATCTCCTGGAATTATGAATGCGCTAATCTCTATCACCTTGCCTTGTAAAGAGAGGCATTGGCTGAAAACGGATGTCGAGGAAACATAATTTCAGGGGAAAATGAACCTCAAAGGACAGGAACACTTCCCTTTAAGTATGCTCTCTCTTTTTCCTCTTCTCTCTTTCTCTCTTTCTTTCTCTCGGAGGACCTGAGCCCTAGGACCATGCCTCAGGACTTACCTGGTCGATGACTCCTTGCTGTCCCCAGTCCACCTGCCGTGCTGCTGCTCCAGTTACAACTGTTCTGCCTGCGGCTATGGACCCTGACCTGTTCACGGACGTGCTACCTGTCCCAACCTGCGTTTTCAACTATCTAGAGACAGCAGGAGCGGTAGAGATACTCTGAATGATCGGCTATGAAAAGCCAACTGACATTTACTCCTGAGGTGCTTGACCTGTTGTACCTCGACAACCCACTGTGATTATTATTATTTGACCCTGCTGGTCATCTATGAACATTTGAACATCTTGGCCATGTTCTGTTATAATCTCCACCCCGGCACAGAAGAAGAGGACTGGTCACCCTCATAGCCTGGTCCTCCTAGGTTTCTTCCTAGGCTCTGGCTTTCTAGGGAGTTTTTCCTAGCCACCGTGCTTCTAAACCTGCATTGCTTGCTGTTTGGGGTTTTAGGGCTGGTTTTCTGTACAGCACTTTGTGACATCAGCTGATGTAAGAAGAGGCTTTATAAATAAATTTGATTGATATTAGCCGGATTGGGATCAGCAATCCAATTATCACTCAATGATGACGAACTTGTATTGATTCAGTTGTGATCATCATAACATATGCATCCTATTCTATGTGTGTTACCATTCGCTAGGGCCCTTAGCTATTTTATAACAGCTCTCCTGATTGTTGTTCTTCTCTGTCTGTGGTTCCATGGGTGGTGCCCTATGTAAGCACTGGGGTCATGCTGTAGTCCCACTACTTACCAGGGTCTGCTGAAAACAATGAACACTACCAGCCAACCCATTTATTCTTATTTGTTGACGTTCACCTTAAGAATTGCTTGTGCCCCTTGCGAGTAATTATAGGAAAATTAGCTTTTACCTTCAATTATTATTTTGAAAAACTTAAGTTTAGTTCTAATACGATCAACAGTTTTATATTGATAAGCTATAGATGATGCCCAAAAGTACCCCAAACCCCAAGAGGTGGGTGGGATTTGTCAGTATTATCTCCCAAGAGACGCAGGCATTCACTAAACAGATAAGTTTCCTTTGGTAGCAATGTGTTATTTAAGATAAAATACTGGTGCCTTAAAAAGTATTCATAGCCCTTGAATATTTCCAAATTTTATTTGTTACCAAGCATTCTGAAAAAAAATTCCAATAGTTCTTCCCTATCTAACTTATTGTTCTCTTCTTTCTTCTTTCATTTTATCTTCTCTTCTGATCTTCTCCTCTCCTTTTTTCTCCTTCTTTCCTCTCTTTCTTTCATTTCATTATTTCTTACCCTCCTCGTCTCTAATAGTTTGAAAACAGCAGGTCTGACAGTAGCACGCCGGTAACATCAAGGGTCCATAGCCGCAGCCAGAACAGTTGAACTGAGAGCAGCACACGGCCAGTGACTGGGGACACAAGAATCATCAGACCAGTAGGTCCTAGCATGCGTCCTAGGGCTCATCCTCCGATAAAAGAAAGAGAGAAAGAGAGAAAACGAGGGAAAAAAAGAGAGCATACTTTAAAGGGAAGTGTTCCTGTCCTTTGAGGGTCATTTTCCCCTGGAAAATTATGTTGCCCTCGACATTCCCTTTTCAGCCAATGCCTCTCTTTACAACAGCAATGATAGAATCTACGCATTCATAATTCCAGAGATTATGCTAAGTGTGTGATATTTGGTATTAGGTCCACCACAGCTTGTATTGTCTGTTATTAGTGTGCCACCACAACTGCCCTGTATTGGGTTATGTATGTTCCACCACAGCTCTGTATCTGTATTAGTGCCACCACAGCTGTTTATGGTTTATTGAGGGTTGCCACCACAGCTGCTGTATCGGTTTATTAGGTGTGCCACCCACAGCTGCTGTATTGTGTTTATTAGTGTTGCCACCACAAGCTTGTATTGTGTTTATTAGTGGTCCAACCCACAGCTGCTGGTATCGTGTTTATTAGTTCCACCACAGCATGCCTGTATGTGTTTATTAGGTCCACCACAGCTTGATGGGTTAGGTCCACCACATCTCTGCTATCTGTTTATTAAGGGTTGCCACCAGAGCTCTGATTGTGTTTTATTCAGATGTCCACCAGACTGCGTGTATGTGTTATATAGGTGCCACCACACTGCTTGTATTGTGGGGTTATAGTGTGCCACCAGAGGCTGCTTCATTGTGTAAATTAGTGTCCACCAGGACTGCTTGTATTGTGTATTAGCTTCTCCACCAGAGCTGCTGTATTGTCTTTTATTATGGCCACCACATGCTAGTGTTTATTAGTGTGCCACCACAGCTGCTGTATTGTGTTTATTAGTGTGCCACCACAGCTGCTGTATTGTGTTTATTAGTGTGCCACCACAGCTGTTGTATTGTGTTTATTAGTGTGCCACCACAGCTGCTGAAACGCTCCTCAGCCAAACGTCCCTGTTGCCTTCTTGCCATTTACATTTGTATTACAACCAGGAAGGCAAACAGAAGCAAAATAACAGCATGGAGCACTCAACGCCTCCAATTTGTGAGATTTAATTGACTATATATATTCAAATGTGATTCATACAACAATTTCACTCTCACCCTACAAACACATATTTTAATTGTGCTGGCTGTGTTATGTTTTCTGGCTGGTTTATGTTTTCTGTCTGTGTTATGTTTTCTGTCTGTGTTATGTTTTCTGTCTGTGTTATGCTTTCTGGCTGTGTTATGCTTTCTGGCTGTGTTATGTTTTCTGTTTGGGTTATGTTTTCTGGCTGTGTTATGTTTTCTGGCTGGGCTATGTTTTCTGTCTGGGCTATGTTTTCTGGCTGTGTTATGTTTTCTGGCCTTCCCCTCCCATTGCACTCTGTACACTCCCACTCTCTCTAAATTAAATATCAGACTGACCTTTGTAGGCGACACTGTGGAGGAATCAATAGGTGCATTAATTACTGCAATTCATTACCCAAATAAACATGGGACCCAACATTTTAGCGGATACAAATTTGGAGGACACAAGCGTTTGGCCAGAGGCAAAGGCCTGGCCTGGGGATCCCTTTTGCATTAATCTGCAGATCATATTGCGTTGAGTCCCAGGGATCATCCAGCGATTCTCCAGGGATCCGACACTCTCAGGCGCTGAGTTATGGCCACCGAATACAAAGGTAGTCATGTGACATGGCTGTCACCGAGAGCTGCAGTGCTCTCTCTCTCTCTCCACTGTCTGTCTCTGGGCCATGGAGGCTCCCCTGAAGCGCTTGGCAGAGGACAACAGTAAAGGACATCCCTCTCCCTGGCTGTCATCTCAGCCGAGTGTGCCTATTTGTGCATGATATCTCCAACACTGGCTATAATAAAACATGAAAATGATGGATCGCACCAATAAATTACCGTTGAGTGGATTGCTAGGTCAGATATGTGTGAAGAGACACTGTGTGATGCCTCCTCACACCCAGGATGCATACACTACACATTAAATACATACATAATAAACACATCACTCACACATAATAATATATAATACACACATAATACACACATAATAATATATTGTAATACACACGTAATACACACACAATAATATATCATAATATACACATCATATATTATAATACACATGTAATACACACACAATAATATATCATAATACACACATAATAATATATTATAATGTATCATAATACAGATACAATAATATATCATATTACACACGTAATACACACAAAATAATATATTATGATACACACATAATACACACATAATATATTATAATACACACATAATAATATACTATAATACACACATAATACACACAAAATAATATATTATAATACACACACCATAATATATTATAATATATCATAATACACACATACTAATATAAAATAATGTATCATAATACACACACAATAATATATCATAATACACACATAATACACACATATTAATATATTATAATACACATAATAAACACATAATAATATATTATAATACACACATAATACACACATATTAATATATTATAATACACATAATAAACACATAATAATATATTATAATACACACATAATACACACATAATAATATATCATAATACACACATAATAATATATTATATTACACACATAACAATATATTACAATATATTATAATACACACGTAACAATGTATTTCAATATATCATAATACACGCATACTAATATATTATAATACACACACAATAATATATTGTAATATATCATAATACACACATAATAATATATCATAATACACACATAATAATATATTATAATACACAAGTAATACACACATAATAATATATTATAATACACACATAATAATATATTATAATATATCATAATACACATAATAATATATCATACTGCACACATAATAATATATTATAATATATCATAATACACACATAATAATATATTATAATACACACATAATAGTATATTATAATATATCATAATACACACATAATAATATATTATAATATATAATACACACATAATAATATATCATAATACACACATAATAATATATTATAATACACACATAAAACACACATAGTAATATATTATAATACACACATAAAACACACATAGTAATATATTATAATACACACATAAAACACACATAATAATATTATAATACACACATAATACACACATACAAGACACATAATAATATATAATAATACACACATAATACACACATTAAAATATATTATAATATACACATAATACACCCATAATAGTATATTATAATACACACATAATAATATATACATACAATACACACACAGCCTGTGTACAGTACACATGCAGACAAACACACATGCTTAAACTGCTTGAACACACGTTTATGGTGCAACACCGTTCACTTTCACTAGACAAAGAAATGCAAAGGGAAATTGAATCTTAATTTGTATTAAAATCCATTTTAATGAATGATAAAAAACAAACAACCTTGATGGCAGTGCAATCCAACTATACAAGTGTGTTAAAGAGGCAATCTACAGTTGCTACAGA
This sequence comes from Salvelinus sp. IW2-2015, assembly GCF_002910315.2. Classification (NCBI taxonomy): domain Eukaryota; kingdom Metazoa; phylum Chordata; class Actinopteri; order Salmoniformes; family Salmonidae; genus Salvelinus; species Salvelinus sp. IW2-2015. The sequence goes on from NW_019942686.1 coordinate 219,521, forward strand.
ACATCCTTTGTTGTGTGTGAATAAATTACCGCTATACACCCAACCCAACCCAACACTCACACTGACCTGATCCACTTTAGTCACACTACTTCTCTCTATAGTCATTGAGATGTGGAGCTCTTCAAACTTACAGATTGTTATTATCCTACATATCACTTACTCCACACTACAGGTCTATAACAACGACAAATCCTTTTCATTGTACAATGGTGTTTCAACAAACACATAGGTGTCACTGTAGAAGGTTTGTGGATAGATCCTACATATTGTAGAAGGGTTGTGGATAGATTTATTTAGTTATATACACATATATATTTTAAACCTTTATTTATCTAGGCAAGTCAGATAAGAACAAATTCTTATTTACAATGCCGGCCTACCCTGGCCAAACCCTAACCCAGACGAGGCTGGGCCAATTGTGCGCCACCCTATGATACTCCCAATCACGGCCGGTTGCGACACAGCCTGGAATCGAACCAGGGTCTGCAGTGACACCTCTATCACTGAGATGCAGTGCCTTAGACTGCTTGGTCACTCGGAAGGTCCTGCAAATTGTAGGAGAGTTGGGGATAGATCCTACATATTGTAGGAGGGTTGGGGATAGATCCTACATATTGTAGGAGGGTTGGGGATAGATCCTACATATACTACAAGAGAGATATGTAGGATCTATCCCCAACTCTCCTAAACAATATGTAGGATCTATCCCCAACCCTCTACACATTATGTAGGATCTATCCACAACCCTCCTACAATATGTAGGAATCTATCCCCAACCCTCCTACAATATGTAGGATCTATCCCAACCTCTCCTACAATAGTGTTAGGATCTATCCACAACCCCTACAATATGTAGGATCTCTCCACCCCCTCATATGTAGGATCTATCCCCAACCCTCCTAGCAAATGTAGGAGTCTATCCCACTTGCCTAA
>NW_019942686.1:221690-253535 GCF_002910315.2 Salvelinus sp. IW2-2015
CCCCCCCTCCCCAGACCTAAAGCCAGGCTCATTACAAAGGCTCCTCTGAAAGGGGTGGAGTACAGATGCCAGATAATCTGAGCACCGCTGTAGCTCAACTTAAACCATTGATACTATGTGTGAAGATGCTGAACTTGTAGTCTGTACTAATGGATCCACTTACCCTGGGTAGGAGAAAGCGGCAAAATAAATGTGGGTGTTCATTGTACGTGAGAGGCTCCATAGATAACTATTAAAGGCAGATCTGTTGGCTAACGGAAGGGATTCCAGAGCAGAAAAACATTTGTCTGCTTCAGCAGGAGTGGTGTTAGATATGTGTTAAATGTTTGCTAAACTCAGAGCAGCACCTGGGGAAAAGCAACCCTGCAGCGTCCGGACTCTGCTGAAACTTCTTAAAGGTACAGAAGCGTATTTCAAGGCACCTCTTTAAAATCGTCCCCATTACAAAGGTATAAATGGTGCTGACGACGGCTACCAATCTGCCCTTGTAGGTCTAAACTGTAACTCAGCAGCTGGTAACCTGGGCCGGACAGGACGGCGCCACTGTTTGACTAAATTATAACATCTAGAATACCTTTGAACACAGCCAGTGAAACCAGAGGTTAAGAAGGATATGAGCTCTGCTTCCATGTCATATATGCCATATAAAATGGGATTATTGGTTAGGTAGTGGCTATTTGATCACTCCTCTTTCCTTTCTTGACGTTTCAACAGTGGCCAATGTGGCATGAACGCTGCCCTCTAGATCCCCATGAGCAGTCACATAAAGCAAACTAAAATAAAGCACTTACTTTAAGATTATAGGAGCAATGGGCTCCTGAGTGGCGCAGCGGTCTAAGACACTGCATCTCAGTGCTAGAGGCATCACTACAGACACCCTGGTTTGAATCCAGTCTGTATCACAACTGGCTCTGATTGGGAGTCCCATAGGGCGGGTGCACAATTGGCCCAACGTCATCCGGGTTTGGCCGGTGTAGGCCGTCTTTGTAAATAAGAATTTGTTCTTAACTGACTTGCCTATTTAAATAAATAAAATACTTGTTGAAATAACTTTGCAGGTGCTTAGTTAATCTTTTCTCTCTCCTTTCATGCACCTTTGTATGTGTTTCAAATCTTAAATGTACCTAAAACATCCACTCCATTTCTACCAAGGTGTCTTTAGGCATGAATAATACTCACAGCATAATACTCACGGCCGAATACTCACAGCCTAATTAATACTCACATCCTAATTAATACTCACAGCGTAATACTCACGTCCGAATACTCACATCCTAATTAATACTCACAGCGTAATACTCACGGCCGAATACTCACAGCCTAATTAATACTCACAGCCTAATACTCACAGCCTAATACACAAAATAAAATATGTCCCTTTGCGAAGACAAATGAACACAACGATTTGCACATACGCGCACGCACAAACACAAACCATACATCACGTGTTATAATAATGAAGGCCATAATATGCTGTCGTCCATGGTGTGGGATGAATGGTTCCCTATCACTCTACATGGTGTGGGATGAATGGTTCCCTATCACTCTAGGTGGTGGGGATGAATGGTTCCCTATCACTCTAGGTGGTGTGGGCTGGATGGTTCCCTATCACTCTAGGTGGTGGGGATAAATGGTTCCCTATCACTCTAGGTGGTGTGGGCTGGATGGTTCCCTATCACTCTACGGTGTGTGGGATGAAATGGTTCCTATCACTCTAGATGGTGGCTGGATGGTTCCCTATCACTCTAGGTGGTGGGGAAATGGTTCCTATCACTCTAGTGGTGGCTGGATGGTTCCCTATCACTCTAGGTGGTGGGATGAATGGTTCCCTATCACTCTAGGTGGTGGGATGAATGGTTCCCTATCACTCTACATGGTGGGATGCAAATGGTTCCCTATCACTCTAGGTGGTGGGGATGAATGGTTCCCTATCACTCTAGTGGTGGGGAGATATGGTTCCTCTATCACTCTAGTGGTGGGGATGAATGGTTCCCTATCACTCTACATGGTGGGGATGAATGGTTCCCTATCACTCTAGTGGTGGGGATGAATGGTTCCTATCACTCTAATGGTGGGGATGAATGGTTCCCTATCACTCTAGATGGTGGGATGAATGGTTCCCTATCACTCTAGGTGGTGGGGCTGATGGTTCCCTATCACTCTAGAGGTGGGGTTGAATGGTCCCTATCACTCTAGTGGTGGGATGAATGGTTCCTATCACTCTAGATGTGGGGGAGAATGGTTCCCTATCACTCTAGATGGTGGGGATGAATGGTTCCCTATCACTCTAGATGGTGGGGTGAATGGTTCCCTATCACTCTAGATGGTGGGGATGAATGGTTCCCTATCACTCTAGGTGGTGGGGATGAATGGTCCCTATCACTCTAAGGTGTGGGATGAATGGTTCCCTATCACTCTAGTGGTGGGATGAATGGTTCCCTTCACTCTAGGTGGTGGGGATGAATGGTTCCCTATCACTCTAGGGTGGGATGAATGGTTCCCTATCACTCTAGATGGTGGGATGAATGGTTCCTATCACTCTAGATGGTGGGATATGGTTCCTATCATCTACGTGGTGGGATGAATGGTTCCCTATCACTCTAGATGTGGGGAGGATGGTTCCCTATCACTCTAGATGTGGGGATGAATGGTTCCCTATCACTCTAGTGGTGGGATGAATGGTTCCCTATCACTCTAGGTGGTGGGGATGAATGGTTCCCTATCACTCTAGGTGGTGGGATGAATGGTTCCTATCACTCTAGATGGTGGGGATGAATGGTTCCCTATACTCTAGATGGTGGGGATGAATGGTTCCCTTCACTCTAGTGGTGGGATGATGGTTCCCTATCACTCTAGATGGTGGGGATGAATGGTTCCCTATCACTCTAGATGGTGGGGATGAATGGTTCCCTATCACTCTAGATGGTGGGGAAAATGGTTCCCTATCACTCTGTGGTGGGATGAATGGTTCCCTATCACTCTAGATGGTGGGGATGAATGGTTCCTATCACTCTAGATGGTGGGGATGAATGGTTCCTATCACTCTACGTGGTGGGGATGGATGGTCCCTATCACTCTAGATGGTGGGGATGAATGGTTCCCTATCACTCTAGATGGTGGGGTGGATGGTTCCCTATCACTCTAGTGGTGGGATGAATGGTTCCCTATCACTCTAGATGGTGGGGCTGGATGGCCCTATCACTCTACATGGTGGGGATGGATGGTTCCTATCACTCTAGATGGTGGGGATGAATGGTTCCCTATCACTCTAGATGGTGGGGCTGGATGGTCCCTATCACTCTAGATGGTGGGGATGAAGGTTCCCTATCACTCTAGATGGTGGGGCTGGATGTTCCCTATCACTCTACATGGTGGGGATGAATGGTTCCCTATCACTCTAGGTGTGGGGATGATGGTCCCCTATCACTCTATGGTGGGGATGAATGGTTCCCTATCACTCTAGTGTGTGGGGATGAATGGTTCCCTATCACTCTAGGTGGTGGGGAGGAATGGTTCCCTATCACTCTAGATGGTGGGATGAATGTTCCTATCACTCTAGATGGTGGGGCTGAATGGTTCCCTATCACTCTAGATGTGGGGATGAATGGTTCCCTATCACTCTAGATGGTGGGGATGAATGGTTCCCTATCACTCTAGGTGGTGGGATGAATGGTTCCCTATCACTCTAGGTGGTGGGGATGAATGGTTCCCTATCACTCTAGATGTGTGGGGATGAATGGTTCCCTATCACTCTAGGTGGGGGATGATGGTTCCCTATCACTCTAGATGGTGGATGAATGGTCCTACATCTAGATGGTGGGGATGATGTTCCCTATCACTCTAGATGTGGGGATGAATGGTTCCCTATCACTCTAGAGTGGGGATGAATGGTTCCCTATCACTCTAGTGGTGGGATGAATGGTTCCCATCACTCTATGGTGGGATGAATGGTTCCCTATCACTCATGGTGGGGATGATGGTTCCCTATCACTCTAGTGGTGGGGATGAATGGTTCCCTATCACTCTAGATGGTGGGGATGAATGGTTCCCTATCACTCTAGGTGGTGGGGATGAATGGTTCCCTATCACTCTAGATGGTGGGATGAATGGTTCCCTATCACTCTACATGGTGGGGATGAGGTTCCTATCACTCTAGGTGGTGGGGATGAATGGTTCCCTATCACTCTAGGTGGGTGGATGAATGGTTCCCTATCACTCTAGGTGGTGGGGATGAAGTTCCCTATCACTCTAGATGGTGGGGATGAATGGTTCCCTATCACTCTAGATGGGGGATGAATGGTTCCTATCACTCTAGTGGTGGGATGAATGGTTCCCTATCACTCTAGATGGTGGGGATGAATGGTTCCCTATCACTCTAGGTGGTGGGGATGAATGGTTCCCTATCACTCTAGTGGTGGGGATGATGGTCCCTATCACTCTAGGGGTGGGATGAATGGTTCCCTATCACTCTAGATGGTGGGGATGAATGGTTCCCTACACTCACATGGTGGGGAGATGGTCCCTATCACTCTAGGTGGTGGGATGAATGGTTCCCTATCACTCCGGATGGTTTGGGGAATCGTATCACTCTAGATGATGGGGCTGAATTGTCTCAGTCAGGGACAAAGAGCAACTTGCAGTTTGTCTGAGAAATTTCCAAATGAAAGCTTGGGAAGACCTGGGAGGGTTTTTCCATGACATCTATTCTTGGAATTTGCTCTTGGTGGTAGCTGGCCTATTAAAGAGGCAGCAGCGGCTGTAGCCTTTGAGAACTTTACTTTTGTACACATAGATCACATTATAGCCAATGTATTTTATAGACAGTCCTGTGATGAGACAAGGGGTTGACATCCTCCACGTCTGTTTAATGTAAAGTAGACAGTTCTATGTGGGGCGTTCCATGGAGCACGGGAGATTTGGCTACAACGGGCTCTTCTGGCAGATGTGAGGGGGTGTGACCTCACAAAACACACTGCTTTCTGAGAGCTGCCAGGAGAGGGAGTTGTAAGGTGTCTGGCAAGGACAAGTGATTGATTCCTTCATGACTAGAGCGCAGTAGCTTTTATAGAGGGTTCACAACCAGCCGAATGGCAGAGACAACCTGTGCTACAGTGTGCCATATGCTAACCGAGATTTTTCTAAAAGAGAGCCCTGCAACAAAGCAGAGAGGTGATAGCTTCTTCTTCTACTGTTTAGAAATGAAAACAGATGTTGATAGCTTCTTCTTCTTCTACTGTTTAGAAATAGAAACAGATGTTGATAGCTTCTTCTTCACTGTTTAGAAATAGAACAGATGTTGATAGCTTTCTTCTTCTACTGTTTAGAAATAGAAACAGATGTTGATAGCTTCTTCTTCTAGTGTTAGAATAGAAACAGATGTTGATAGCCTCTTCTTCTACGTTAGAAATATAAACAGATGTTGATAGCTTCTTCTTCTTCTACTGTTTAGAAATAGAAACAGATGTTGATAGCTTCTTCTTCTCCTACTGTTTAGAAATAGAAACAGATGTTGATAGCTTCTCTTCACTGTTTAGAAAAGAACAAATGTTGATAGCTTCTTCTTCTACTGTTTAGAAATAGAAACAGATGTTGATAGCTTCTTCTTCTACTGTTTAGAAATAGAACAGATGTTGATAGCTTCTTCTTCTACTGTTTAGAAATAGAAACAGATGTTGATAGCTTCTTCTTCTTCACTTTTAGAAATAGAAACAGATGTTGATAGCTTCTTCTCTACTGTTTAGAAATAGAAACAGATGTTGATAGCTTCTTCTTCTACTGTTTAGAAATATAACAGTTTGATAGCTTCTTCTTCTACTGTTTAGAAAATAAACAGATGTTGATAGCTTCTTCTTCTACTGTTTAGAAATAGAAACAGATGTTGATAGCTTTCTCTTCTACTGTTTAGAAATAGAAACAGATGTTGATAGCTTCTTCTTCTTCTACTGTTAAGAATAGAAACAGATGTTGAAGCTTCTTCTTCTAGTGTTTAGAATAGAACAGATGTTGATAGCTTCTTTCTACTGTTTAGAAATAGAACAGATGTTGATAGCTTCTTCTTTCTACTGTTTAGAAATAGAAACAGATGTTGATAGCTCTTTCTTCTACTGTTTAGAAATAGAAAACAATGTAGCGTCTTCATTGTGCTTCTTTCCCTGATAGTTCTACTCCCTGAAACCTTCTAAAGGTTGGGTCTTTATCCTTAATTGCAGCCACCCTTACTCAGAGATTTAATTACATGGAGGTAGGCTCCCAAAGTCAAAATATCTCGGCTCCATTGGAAATCTATTGTGCTCCATGGATTGGCCTAGAACTTTCAAGGTGCTGTAAGGAGAGGGAGGAACGGTCATATTGATGGCAGGAGGGGCATCAGATTGCCATTATTGACTGGTGCAGATATTACACTATAGCCGTGTGCAAATTGGTTCCTGAGGGGTTTTCAGCTCTCTGAGTTGGGTGCTGTGTGCAGATTCCCTTTTCCTCAACCTCCCCAAACCCCCCTCTGTAAATTGTAGTGGTGGAAGGCTTCCAGTCCCAAGCTGGCGCTGGCCCCCCTCCTCTGATCAATACCTAATTCCAGCCCGTGCAATCAGCCGGCGTTTCCCTGGCAACACTGATGTCACGCAGGTTGAGTGCTGGCTGTTACAACAAATCATTTCCTTTTAAGCAAGCATAATTGAGTATTTGTACAGTAGGCTGTCACCTGAGACTATTTACAACAAGCCTGAACCTGCAGGACATTAGTTATGCCTGCTCTCTGAGGGTTGTGCTCGGCGGCTGGTGACCTTACAGACTAGCCAAGGAGGGTGTTACTATGGCAACTGAGTTTACTTTGGAACAGTGGAGCTCTGAAGGGGATGGGGGGTTGGTGGGGGGGGGCAGCTGAGTGTGGCTTTCTTTTGGGGAGGGGGAAGGTTCTGGGATGCTCTCTGGTTATTTGTTCTTGTTCACTGTTAGAAGACCCAGGTACCTTCGACAAGACTGATGCAGTCACTAGGAGGTTTAATATCTGAAATTAGAAGAAATATTTTACTTTTAAATCAATTTTCTTTATTGTTCTCGCAGAGGGCTAAGACAGTTTAATGTAACACATTAGCATATTAGTAAATGGTTTTAATGACTATTCATACTTTCAGATACATACATTATTGCTTGTAGGTTGTAATGTTCAGTTGGCCAATAAAATAAACCAGAAAATCTACAACTAATTTCACTGGATTGCAACATTACTCAGAATTCAAACAAATAAAGCAACTGCGTGATTTATAGTGTTACATTTAAATGATTAAAACATAAATTTACCAGCTCCCTGAGTAATGTTCATCTATCACACTTTACTAAAACGACATCTTAAAGGCTAGAGTCACTGTACTGATAGGACTATCTATTGTACAACCGACCACGACAAGCCAGAGCTTCATTCAGTGATATACAGTAACCACTGAAATTCTTGGCACCCTTGATAAAGATGAACAAAAAAGACTATAAAATAATAATACAAACACTCAACTATACAGTGCCTTGCAAAAGTATTCATCCCCCTTGGCGTTTTTCCTATTTTGTTGCATTACAACCTGTAATTTAAATGTATTTTTTATATGGATTTCCTGTAATGGACATACACAAAATAGTCCAAATTGGTGAAGTGAAATCCCCCAAATAATTTGTTTCAAAAAACGATATATTTTTTAAATGAACGTAAAAGTGGTGCATGCATATTTATTCACCCCCTTTGCAATTTAACCCCTAAATAAGATCTGGTGCAACCAATTACCTTTAGAAGTCACATAATTAGTTAAATAAAGTCCACCTGTGTGCAATCATAGTGTCATATGATCTGTCACATGATCTCAGTATATATACACCTGTTATGAAAGGCCTCAGAGTCTACAACACCACTAAGCAACAGGCACCACCAAGCAAGTGGCACCATGAAGACCAAGGAGCTCTCCAAACAGGTCAGGGACAAAGTTGTGGAGAAGTACAGATCAGGGTTGGGTTATAAAAAAATCTTGAAACTTTGAACATCCCACGGAGCACCATTAAATCCAATATTAAATAATTGAAAGAATATGGCACCACAATAAACCTGCCAAGAGAGGGCCACCCACCAAAATTCACAGACCAGGCAAGGAGGGCATTAATCAGAGAGGCAACAAAGAGACCAAAGATAACCCTGAAGGAGCTGCAAAGCTCCACAGCGGAGATTGGAGTATCAGTCCATAGGACCACTTTAAGCCGTACACTCCACAGAGCTGGGCATTACAGAAGAGTGGCCAGAAAAAAGCCATTGCTTTAAGAAACAAATAAGCAAACACATTTGGTGTTTGCCAAAAGGCATGTGGGAGACTCCCCAAACATATGGAAGAAGGTACTCTGGTCAGATGAGACTAAAATTGAGCTTTTTGACCATCAAGGAAAACGCTATGTCTGGCGCAAACCCAACACCTCCCATCACCCCGAGAACACCATCCCCACAGTGAAGTATGGTGGTGGCAGCATTATGCTTTGGGGATTGTTTTTCATCGGCAGGGACTGGGAAACTGATCAGAATTGAAGGAATGATGGATGGCATTAAATATAGGGAAATTCTTGAGGGAAACCTGTTTCAGTCTTCCAGAGATTTGAGACTGGGATGGAGGTTCACTTTCCAGCAGAACAATGACCCTAAGCATACTGCTAAAGCAACACTTGAGTGGTTTTAGGGGAAACATTTAAATGTCTTGGAATGGCCTAGTCAAAGCCCAGACCTCAATCCAATTGAGAATATGTGGTATGACTTAAAGATTGCTTTACACCAGCGGAACCCATCCAACTTGAAGGAGCTGGAGCAGTTTTTCCTTGAAGAATGGGCAAAAATCCCAGTGGCTAGATGTGCCAAGCTTATAGAGACATACCCCAAGGGACTTGCAGCTGTAATAGCTGCAGATGGTAGGTCTACAAAGTATTGACTTTGGGGGGGTGAATAGTTATGCACGCTCAAGTTTTCAGTTTTTTTGTCTTATTTCTTGTTTGTTTCACAATAAAAAATATTTTGCATCTTCAAAGTGGTAGCCATGTTGTGTAAATCAAATGATACAAACCCCCCCAAAAATCTATTTTAATTCCAGGTTGTAAGACAACAGGAAAAATGCCAAGGGGGTGAATATTTTCGCAAGCCACTGTATTGTATGCTCCAGAAAATTGGGAAATTATATTATTTTATACTAATACAATTGCTCAGAGAAAGAGATTGTGTTTAACAAGTAATATTTTTTTTTCTCTAGAAAAGATAGGGTACCCTTCCCTTGCGAGGATAACAGCGCTGAGCCTTTTTCTAAAATGTTTTATGAGATTGGAGAATACATTGGAGAAAACATACAGAATATTTCAAGATCCTTGATATCCTGTCTGCGCTTATGGACTGCCTTCTTCAATTCAAACCACAGGTTTACAATGGGGTTCAAGTCCGGAGACTTAGATGGCCATTATAAAATGTTGATTTTGTGGTCAAAGAAACCATGTCTTTGTGGGTTTTGATGTGTGCTTGGAGTTATTGTCTTGGTGGATGATCCACTTGGGGCCAAGTTTCAGTCTCCTGGCAGAGGCATCCAGGTTTTTGGATAAAATGTCCTGGTACGGGGTAAATTTCATGATGCCGTTGACCTTAACAATGGCCCCAGGACGAGTGGAAGCAAAATAGCCCCATAACATCAAAGACCCATCACCATATTTTACAGTGGGTATGGGGTTATCTTCTGCATGCATCCTTCTTTTGACACCAAACCTACCGCTGGTGTGCGTGGCCAAAGACCTCTATTTTTTATGTCGTATTCTGTTGTATAGGTGGAATCATGCTCTGTTTATAGTACACAAGTCCAGGGATGCATGTTGTCACAGACTCCAGTCACCCTAGTCATAGACTGTTCTCTCTGCTACCGCACCGGCAAGTGGTAACGGAGCGCCAAGTCTAAATCCAAAAGGCTCCTTAACAGCTTCTACCCCCAAGCCATGAGACTGCTGAACAATTAATCAAATGGCTACCCGGACTATTTACATTGACCTACATTTCTTGAAGTAGCTGTCTGGACAATTCTTCATATATTCTATGGATGCATATAACTCATTCATCCCATCTTCCATTGGCTCTCAACAATAATTTATCAAAGATGGAGATCAAATCGAATCAAATCTAATTGTATTTGTCACATGCACCTTACAGTGAAATGCTTACTAACAAGCCCTTATCCATCAATGCAGTTATAAGAAAAATAAGTGTTAAGGAAAGTATTTACTTAAAATAAATTGAAGTAAAAAATAAATAATAATGCAACTAGTCCAGATAGCCATTTGATTGGCTGTTCAGGAGTCTTATGGCTTGAGGGTAGAAGCTGAAGCCTTTTGGACTTAGACTTGTCGCGAAGTAGCAGAGGGAAGAGTCTATGACTAGGGCGGCTGGAGTCTTTGCATTTAGTATTGCTGAGGCAGGTGAACCCATACTGAGTAGCACCCATGTCCACACAACAAAACACAATTAAACCCCCCATCCACAACTGATGGAAACCATGTTCATCTGTAGAAAAACAATATCTCTACACAATAGATTCACAAAATTGCTTACACTGCTACTAATACCCCTGCACTTTAGAACTCACTTTCTTGTCGATTTTTCTTTGCCAGCAGACAAGGTGTGTCAAAGTCGTGTAGGACACAGCCTTTCAGTGTTTAGACAGGTGACACTGATAACAACACCTCGTGTGGGGACATTCTCCCCTCCTTACCTCACAGACAATATACAAACAATGTTATTTTTTTCAAAAAGTAATTTTGAATGAACTTTACAAATATGTTGTTTTAACCTCCTCGGAAAGTTAATATGATGCAAATAATTTGCCTACATTGGCATGCATTGTGTTCACTGAGCAAAAAAAACATAAGCATGAAAAATGAAATAGTAGATTATTTTATTATTGTTGAACTATTGTTTTCAACAATAAAGTGAAGTGTCAGCTTCATTACTTTCACAACAGCTCCATTGTAATATCTTCTTCAACTTTAGAATGATAAACGATTATCGGATATCATTGTAATTTCCATTATTAAAAATGGCAAACCCAGTAACATAATCTGACAAATCTGTTTTCTACTATCTTCAAGGCTATTATACAGTAATGAATCAAAGGTATTGGTCATTTATCCTGGTGCTAGAATCATCAGGTTTTTACAAGGTGCATTTCACAGCCATCAAAGACTTCAGTAAACCATAAAGATGTTGAATAACAAAGAATGATGGTCATCATAACTTGTGATTTTATGATATTGTTTATGCCCACAAAATGTCTCATTAAAATTATTTCTATATCATGTAATTTCTATATGAGTTGCTATCTAGTCACACAGAGCCAGGGGAATGAGCAGTCAGGATTTAACTACTCTGAATTGGCTTAAAAGACTTGGTCTGAACATTGCCAAGGACTAGAACGTCAACAGAAGGCATTTACTCTGCCTGGCTAAAACAGCAGGTAGCCTAGTGGTTAGAGCATTGGGCCAGTAACCGAAAGGTTGCTGGATCAAATCCCCGAGCTGACAAGGTAAAAATCTGTCGTTCTCCCCCTGAACAAGGCAGTTAACCCGCTGTTCCCCAGTAGGCTGTCATTGTAAAAAAATTAATTGTTCTTAACTGAATTGCCCTGTTAAATAAAGGTTAAATAAAATAATAAAAATAGGAATGCTTTATGCACAGGAATGATTTCTGAAACACTTCAGTGATACGTTTGGCTTTTACCTTTTAAATTCCCTCTAAGAAGGATCTGATTCAGTTTGTGGGTCTGGTCTGGTGGTGGTTTGAGCTGCAGCTCCAGTCTTGTGCTTTGGGAGGCTATAGTTTAGTGAGAGAGAGAGAGGGGGAGGGGAGCCTGCTGCTGGCCCGGTATGGATGACCTCTCCCCAGAGTCTCCCTGGCCCCTGATTCAATCAGCGTATCTCCAGGTCCAATGTTTCCTGGCACTGATGTATTGCAGGGTGGAGCTCAGTGTTGTACGGCGTCACTGCGTCGATCAGGTTATGTCAGAGCCATTTCGCCTCTGTGATTTTATTCAGCAGTCATTCGGTAGACGCTGAGGGGTGGAGACATTCGTTTGATTTGATCCCTTTATGGGACTGTGGACTGAATAAGATGAGATGAAGGTCGACCGGATTGTTTGGTTCACAAACAGAGACAACGGGGTGAGGATGGGTAACTATGGAATGGGAGAGAGGGAGTGAACATCGAGACAGCACACACAATGGAAAGTAAATAACAAAAGGATGTTGTCAGCTAATCCCCTTCCATTTATATCCTCACATGTATTCTACTCAACATTGGACTGCATCTATAAATTAGTCTGTAGTTAGTTTTAAGTAGGAGACTGTTGATGTACAGTACACAATCCTTACCCTAACCCCAAGTAACAGTGTAATAATGAGTAATTACAATACTTATTACACCGTAATTACAGGAACAATAAGACTGTAATAAAGGCATTCTAATGTAGTGTAACCCTCCCATTGTATTTGAAGTGAATGCCAAGATTTACAAGCTTGAAGGACACCTTACACCAGGCCTGGGCAAAGGCCGGTGGTCCAAGACCTGATTCAATACGGGCCCGCGGAATCATGCTCAGATCACGTAAAGAATTTGCGATAGTAAAGTTTAGAAAAACGTATTTGTTATTCAAATTAAAAGCCCAATGAATACTCGCCTTTGTCCCACCGCTTGTGGGACATTTATTTTGAAGGCACGTATAAATAACAACTGCACGAGAACAGACAGTGACTGACAGTCTGACACACACGTCACAGTTACAAATAGAAGCTAGCTAGAAATTGTGCAAAAATGTGTTTTTCTAAGATTTCTATGAAAAGGAAAGTAGACAATGAATGTAGGGTGTTCCAGCCAGAGTGGACATCGACATATTTATTAATTGAGGTATCAGGGAAAGCTGTGTGCTTAGTGTGCAAAGTGAGCATCGCTGTCTTGAAAGACTACAACTTGTCCCGACCCTTACAGACGAAGCATGAAGAGAAATATAGGAATATGTCTTCTGAGCAGAGGGCAAGTGCATCGAAAGAGTTGCTTTCTCAGTTGCAAAAGCAGCAAGGACTCACAAAACTGCATTCAGCAAATGACGGAATTGTGTACTGTCCCACAAAATTGCTGAACATAGCAAGCCATTCGCTGAGGGCCAATTCATTAAAGAATGTTTAATTGACTCTGCAGCAATACTTTCCCCTGACAAGAAAGATCTGTTTGAAAATGTTTCTATGTCAAGATGAACAGTAACCCCAGACTTTGAAATTACAGAGGAGATGGCTTCAGTGCAGTCAATGAAGAGCACAACAACAGGGAAAGATTTATTGGAGGAGGTTTAATAAGTGTGTGGCAAAGCTGGGACTGAGTTTTGAAAAGTTATCCAGTGTGACCACTGATGGGTGCCCAAACTTGACAGCAGAAACGTTGGCCTTTGGAAAAGGATACAAGATCAAGTAGTTGAACCCAGATCAGAAAAGTATTTTCCTGCATCACATTATTCATCAGGAGGTGCTCTGTAAATGTGTTTTGAAAATGAGCCATGTTGTGGATACAGTCACTAATGTTATAAACTTCATAAGAGCAAAATCTTTAAACCACAGGCAGTTTGTCTCACTGTTGGAAGAGACAGAGTTGGGTCATGCAGATCTCCCCTACCACACAAACGTGAGATGGTTGAGTTTGGGGAAGGTGCTTAAAAGGGTGTGGGACCTGAAGTCGGAGATTGCTGAGTTTTTGCAAATGAAAGAAAAATATGTGGATTTCCCTCAACTGCAAGATAAAGAATGGTTGGCTGATTTTGCCTTCACTGTTGACATCATGGCCCTCATGAATGAACTGAATTCCAAACTACAAGGGAAGGGCCTTTTTGCACATCAGATGTACAGCCTTGTCAAAGCCTTCAAGGGAAAATTACTCCTCCTGACCCGCCAAGTAGAAGCCAACAATCTCACCCACCTTCTGACACTACTAGTCTGTTCAGATGACCAGCGGGAGAAGTATACATCACTGCTGCGTGCTTTGAACTCTGAGTTTTCTTGTTGTTTTGAGGATTTCAAAGTGTTGGAAAATGACATGCTGTTGGTTTCCTCTCCTTTCACCTTCAATGTGGATAACGCTCCCACTGACCTAAAACTTGAGCTCATCGATCTTCAGTCTCATGCAGTGATTGGAGAACAATTCAAAACAATGTCACTGACGAGGTTCTATGCATCTCTCGATGAACAAAACATTCCAAAGATTAGGAGTCATGCTCAGAAGATGTTTGTACTGTTTGGGTCAACCTATGTATGTGAACAGACATTGTCAGTGATGAAATATAACAAGTCAAGCACAAATCATATCTTACTGACTCTCACCTCTCAGCAATCCTACACATAGCGACGTCAGAAACTATACCTGACTTCACTGCTCTAGTCAATGCCCATCAGAGACTTCACTACTCACACTGATTGAGTAGTTTAAATGTAATGTTGAGCGCTCTCTTTTTCTTGTGTTTTTGTGCATACCCGTTAACGAGTTCTGTCCGTGGTGCTGAATGCACAGTGTACTTTTCCCTCCGTGTAGTTCATTGCATGTTTAATAATGAAAATACCTACCAAAAGGAGAACATGGATGTGGTTTATTTCTGTGCATGTTAAAAAAGTAAAATAAGTAGCATATCTGGATGTGATTTACAGTAGATATATCTGTCAACACAGTCATACACATGATGTATAATCCTGTAATATGATTCTGGCCCGCGATGGCAAAAATATATTCTAATGTGGCCCTCCATGGAAAATAATTGCCCAGGCCTTCCTTACACCTTCAGTTTTTGAACAGTGACCTTTCACTCCTGTCTTGGCATCAATGTCCCATACTTAATTAAAATTAGTTTCCCTGGAGGAAGCAATAAAAGACAAGCTACATTTTCCATGTCAGCGTGTCTAACATCTCCTAGCTTCTGCAAACTGATGCTGATTTACAACAGAGAGAAAATCATCCAGCACAGCTTGGACATCAAAGGGAAAGCATCCCCATGTGGGTGTGTTGTTTGACCCTGAATAGCCCCACGGTGAAAGCATCCCCATGTAAGTGTGTTGTTTGACCCTGAATAAGCCCCACGGTGAAAGCATCCCCATGTATGTGTGTTGTTTGACCCTGAATAGCCCCACGGTGAAAGGCATCCCCATGTGGGTGTGTTGTTTGACCCTGAATAGCCCCACGGTGGAAAGCATCCCCATGTGGGTGTGTTGTTTGACCCTGAATAGCCCCACGGTGAAAGCATCCCCATGTAAGTGTGTTGTTGACCCTGAATAGCCCCACGGTGAAAGCACCCCATGTAAGTGTGTTGTTTGACCCTGAATAGCCCCACGGTGAAAGCATCCCCATGTAAGTGTGTTGTTTGACCCTTAACAGCCCCACGGTGGAAGCATCCCCATGTGAGTGTGTTGTTTGACCATGAATAGCCCCACGGTGAAAGCATCCCCATGTAAGTGTGTTGTTTGACCCTGAATAGCCCCACGGTGAAAGCATCCACAATGAAGAAGTGAACCTCTGTGACTGAACCATCACATGATGCTCACAAAGGGAGGCACCTCAGGATTGACCGTAAACAAGTCGGTGCAGATTGGTGCTGTAACAAAGAGACCAGATATGAACAGAGGTCTTTTCAAGGGCTCATACAGCAGAGCCTATAAAGCCTAACTACCTTCTGTGCTATTCACAAACACCTGCAGACTCTGAATTGGACAGTAAACACCATTGTCTCTTTAAAAAGGAGAGGTTTCGGTCTGTCTCTCTGTGGATTGTATGTCTCTCTATGGAGACTATCTATCTGTGGAGACTTTCTGTCTCTCTTTGATCAGTGGACTAAAACCCACAGGAAGGTTCAAACATTACTCTTGTTTTTGAAGTGGGTCTATATCACAACAATTGTTTAAACTGTTTTGGCGTTTTCATGTTATAGAGTGTAGACATTCAGTAAATATACTGTAGAGTGTAGATTCTCAGTAAAAAAATCTCTATGTATAGAAGATCATTTTTGAAACTCCTCTCATTGATCATAGTCCACAAAGTGCCAGTGGAGGAATGGGGTGTTCTAGATATTGTGTAAGAATTGGGTGTTCTAGAATAGTGGAGGAATGGGGTGTTCTAGATGTTGTGGAAGAATTGGGTGTTCTAGAGTAGTGGAGGAACGGGGTGCTCTAGAATAGTGGAGGAATGGGGTGCTCTAGAATAGTGGAGGAATGGTGTGTTCTAGAATAGTGGAGGAATGGGGTGCTCTAGAATAGTGGAATGGGGTGCTCTAGAATAGTCGAGGAATGGTGTGTTCTAGAAAATGGAGGAATGGGGTGCTCTAGAATAATGGAGGAATGGGTGGTCTAGAATAGTGGAGGAACGGGGTGCTCTAGAATAGTGGAGGAATGGGGTGCTCTAGGAATAGTGGAATGGGGTGCTCTAGAATAGTGGAGGAATGGGGTGCTCTAGAATAGTGGAGGAACGGGGTGCTCTAGAATAGAGGAGGAATGGGGTGCTCTAGAATAAGTGGAGGAACAGGGTGCTCTAGAATAATGGAGGAATGGGGTGCTCTAGAATAGTGGAGGAATGGGGTGCTTAGAATAGTGGAGGAACGGGGTGCTGCTAGAATAATGGAGGAATGGGGTGCTTAGAATAGTGGAGGACGGGGTGCTCTAGAATAGTGGAGGAATGGGGTGCTCTAGAATAGTGGAAGAACGGGGTGCTCTAGAATAGTGGAAGGAATGGGGTGATCTAGAATAGTGGAGGAACGGGGTGCCCTAGAATAATGGAGGGTAATGGGGTGCTCTAGAATAGTGGAGGAATGGGGTGCTCTAGAATAGTGGAGGAACGGGGTGCTCTAGAATAGTGGAGGAATGGGGTACTCTAGAATAGTGGAGGAACGGGGTGCTCTAGAATAGTGGAGGAATGGGGTGCTCTAGAATAGTGTAGGAATGCGGTGCTCTAGAATAGTGGAATGGGGTGCTCTAGAATAGTGTAGGAATGGGGTGTTCTAGAGTAGTGTAGGAATGGGGTGCTCTAGAATAGTGGAACGGGGTGCTCTAGAATAGTGGAGGAATGGGGTGCTCTAGAATAATGGAGGTATGGGGTGCTCTAGAATAGTGGAGGAATGGGGTGTTCTAGAGTAGTGGAGGAATGGGGTGCTCTAGAATAGTGGAATGTGGTGCTCTAGAATAGTGGAGGAATGGGGTGCTCTAGAATAGTGGAATGGGGTGTTCTAGAGTAGTGGAGGAATGGTGTGTTCTAGAGTAGTGGAGGAATGGGGTGCTCTAGATGACTCCACACTATGTGCTACAAACACATTTTTACCCAGGCAGCACCTGGAGGTGGTTACAGACCTGGTTTCACTCAGGTGTTAGTTAGAGGAAGTAATCTTCCTTCCTCCTGGCACACAATTACCTCTCCTCTGCTGTTTGCTCTAATGGCTCTTTCTGCTGGGATTGGTGATGAGACTGTGTTTTTGATGGGTATGGGATTATATTCATTATTTTATTCTGGCCGTTAAAAAACAAATCTGTAAACTCCCCGGTCTTATGATTAATTGTCCTTGGAAATTAGCCCGGGTCTCGCTTTCATTTTTACTCCTATGAATATTCATTCATGTTAACTCTCCCCTTTTCTTTTTTTTACAGCCCACCTTTGTAAAGCACATCTTTTGAATATTCATTGTCTGGTTGAAATATGGGTGCAGACTTGTGGCTTGCATTAGAGCGGTGACTCGGATATCACTAGAAATACATATCTGGAATTAAAAGATGTGCTTTGGGTCATAAATAATATTTACAGGAGGTCATCAGGTGAAGTAAGAAGCTGGTATTTATATAACGTCTCATGTTTTAGTCTGGAGGTGTCAGGAATATGCAAAGGAGAGCCTGGGCTTTTGTTTTCTTCCAGAAGGGAGGAGGAGTCACATTTCATTCCATTTCTATTTATTTAACCCTTGTGATAAATGGCAAGTTGAATAATTAGGATATAATCACATTCAGCACATTGTCATACTATAATGTGCAGATCTCAATGTCACCTTGAATAAAGCATCTGCCAAAAGAATACATTTGAGTAATAACATGGTAATTTACACTAAGGTCTAAATCATACTAACATTATGGTATTCTTGTGTTGTGCAACAGCAGACAATTTCATTGACCAAAGGTACAAGGTGGTAATCCTCATGGGCTATTGTCCAGTATCTTCTCTAAACAGTAGTAATGTTCCAAGGGTTTTTTATGGATAAATACTACATTTTTTAAGTTGGTAAACATCTCTTGAAACATCTATCGCTCACAAAATTTGAAAATATACTTGAAGTTTAGTAAGAAATGAGATCCCTTTGAGGTTCCACAGAGTTATAATAGTATTTTGTGAGTTGTAATAGGATTGTCAGAGTTGTAACAGCATTGTCAGAGTTGTAATATCAAGTTTATTTTACATAGCTCTTCGTACATCAGCTAATATCTCGAAGTGCTGTACGAAGTGCTGTACAGAAACACAGCCTAAAACCCCAAACAGCAAGCAATGCAGGTGTAGAAGCACGGTGGCTGGGAAAAACTCCCTAGAAAGGCCAAAACCTAGGAAGAAACCTAGAGAGGAACCAGGCTATGAGGGGTGGCCAGTCCTCTTCTGGGTGTGCCGGGTGGAGATTATAACAGAACATGGCCAAGATGTTCAAAATGTTCATAAATGACCAGCATGGTCAAATAATAATCAGGAATAAATAGCATTGTCAGAGTTGTAATAGCATTGTCAGAGTTGTAATAGCATTGTGTGGGTTGTAATAGCATTGTCAGAGTTGTAATAGCATTGTGTGAGTTGTAATAGCATTGTCAGAGTTGTAATAGCATTCTGTGAGTTGTAATAGCATTGTGTGAGTTGTAATAGCATTTTTTTTCAATTTTCACCTAAAATGACATACCCAAATCTAACTGACTGTAGCTCAGGACCTGAAGCAAGGATATGCATATTTTTGGTACCATTTGAAAGGAAACACTTTGAAGTTTGTGGAAATGCGAAAGGAATGTAGGAGACTATAACACAATAGATCTGGTAAAAGATAATACAAAGAAAAAACCAACCATCTTTTGGTATTTGTTTTTGTACCATCATCTTTGAAATGCAAGAGAAAGGCCATAATGTATTATTCCAGCCCAGGTGCAATGTAGATCTTGGCCACTAGATGGCAGCAGTGTATGTACAAAGTTTCAGACTGATCCAAGGAACCATTGCATTTCTATTCAAAATTTTGTGTCAAATGTGCCCAAATGTGCCTAATTTATTTATTTATAACTTTTCATGTTCAAAACTGTGCACTCTCCTCAAACAATAGCACGTAATTATTTCAGTGTAATAGATACTGTAAATTGGACAGCGCAGTTAGATTAACAAGAATTTAAGCTTTCTGCCAATATCAGATATATCTATGTCCTGGGAAATGTTCTTTTCACTTACAACCTCATGCTAATTGCATTAGCCTACGTTAGCTCAACCGCCCCGCAGGGGACCCACCAATCCTGAAGAAGTTTTAAGTGTATACATTTCTGTCTTCATTGTCAGATGCCTCCCTGCATGTCAGCATGTTGCATCCTCAGTCTGGATCTTTAAATCACAGAAGGTAGTGGACTTCACCTCTTAGCCTACTGCAGAGTTGCTGGTTCATTCTCCGCTCTGCCTGTTAAAGGAGCCTCAGAAAAGAAAACCCACAATTAATTGAATAACTGATTGTAACGGCTTTCTTCCATAGGTGAAGGAGAGGACCAAAGTGCAGCGCGGCTAGTGTTCAACATGTTTAATAAAAGAACAAGTGAAACACTACAAACAACATACAAAATAACAAAATGTGCAAAAACCGAGACAGACCTATCTGGTGCAGACAACCACAGAGACAGGAAACAAACACCCACAAAATCCCAACACAAAACAAGCCTCCTATATATGATTCTCAATCAGGGACAACGATTACCATCTGCCTCTGATTGAGAACCATATTAGGCTGGACATAGAAACAGACAAACTAGACACACAACATAGAATTCCCACCCAGCTCACGTCCTGACCAACACTAAACAAGCAAAACACATAATAACTCTGGTCAGGACGTTACACTGATCAATAAATGGTTATATAACAGTAGCGCTCTCTCTGTCTATGTTGCAATTTATTTATTTTTATTCACTGCATTAATTAGTTTATTTATCACAATGATTTGCCATGTGTTGGTACCAACTCATAATTTTTTATCTCATCTAATTAGTTCAATTACTACAATCCGTAAATGCACAGGACTACACTTGAGCTCTAATCAAGAGACCAAAAGCCTTAGTAACACACACACACACACACACACACACACACACACACACACACACACACACACACACACACACACACACACACACACACACACACACACACACACACACACACACACACACACACACACACACACACACACACACACACACACACACACACACACACACACACACACACACACACACACACACACACACACACACACACACACACAGACCTAACAAGGATTCTAACAGCACTTAAATATATTTTAGTTGAGAGTTCAAATGTTGCTTTGTTATTATCAGGTTGACCCAGTCATTTAGAATGACTGAAACATATTGACTCTCAGCCAGACAGCTAGGCTAAGATTTTTACCATTATGAAAAATACCTTGCTGTAGTCCAGCGTGAGGCGGTAAGGCTCAACAATTTCCTCTAAAGCCCAGAGCAGTAAGCCTTGTGCAACACACATTTCCACGTAACATGATTCATGATTTAACTCCTTATAACTGTACCACCGCAGGTCAATTCTGACAGTATACATGTGTTTTACAGACACAATAAATCACTGAGAAATATAACAGTCGTCTGATAGAATTAGACAATTAAGCCCAACATAGAAGCAAGTAATAATCATTAAAAAATGAATTACATTGTACATGATCAGAGCTACCTTTGATTTGAACACAGAGTGTACAGATGTAGGATCTTAATTTGACCTGTATTGTTGCAGCAAATTAATCTTGCAGCAACAGGATTAGAACGTTTAGTCCATTATGTTGCTTGATCGGTGGTTAGGCTATTAGCTCATCAAAATGAAGCTACGTGGAAAGTGTCCATACTGTTAATATAACCATGTGTTAGTGCTGGCAGGAAAAGTCTCAGCATCAACAGAGTGATCAAATTAACATCCTACATCTATAATAATATGTCAGGTCAAGCAGCAGTCACAGCCTCCTGAGCCGACGCTTCCTGTGGATTCAGTACAGTCAGGCTTTATTAATGCAATGCTTTTCTTCCGCCTAATAATGCAACAACACAAATAAAATAAACTGTGCTCAACGGAGGCGAACAGAGACAGATGAGGAGTCTGACACTGGGGATGATACCAATTTATCTCTTTAATGCATCTCCATGGGGTTCTCTCACTAAAGGATACAGATTACTGAAGGCCTTGTCTCATAAAGAAATGCGTGAGAAGAATCTATATAATATAACAAGATGGAGAATCCCTCCCACGCCCAATATTATTGAAGCTGTTTATACTATGTACTTCTGAAATGCAAAGTATTGGGAATGTGGAATACAGGGAATACTTATGGAGTTGTGTAGCAATAGATAGCCTACCAATACCAAAAGCATATAAACCTATACCAATATACAGTACTTGGTAGCTATTTACTAATCAATGGGTTATTTTTCTACTTGACGGTAGCTGCACACTTCTCTCATGTCCACTTCTGGTTCTTAAGGTCTCTGTTTTCACATCTCAATGTTAAGCCACACCCTCCACAACAACCTGGACTCAGGGGTAGATGTAACATAGTACATTTGAGTATGATATGTTACGAATTGCCATTCGTACATTATGTCACTAATTGCAATTTGTACAATATGTTACGAATTTACAAAACGTATGATATGTTATGAATTCCAATTTGTTGTTGCTAACATTAGCTTGGTGGCTAACACTAACGTTAGCTAGGTGGCTAATGTTAGCTAGGCTAGGGGCTAGCTTTAGGGGTTAAGGTTAGGGTTAAGGTTAGGTTTAGGGTTAGGGTTAGCTAACATGCTAAGTAGTTGCAAAGTAACTAAAGAGTAGTAAGTAGTTCCAAAGTTGCTAATGAGAAAAAATGCTAAAGTCATCCGCGATGAGATCTGAACATGCAACCTTTGGGATGCTAGACGTTCATGTTATATGCTGACCCATCCATCCAAACCAATCACCCTACTTTCGTTTTTGCCTTAAGGATCTGCCCCTTTTTAAAATGTTCACCTAAAATGACATACCCAATTCTAACTGCCTGTAGCAACATGGTGTTCCAGGTAGACATCCTCTGGGCTTGGCTGTCAACATGGTGTCCCAGGTAGACATCCTCTGGGCTTGGCTGTCAACATGGTGTCCCAGGTAGACATCCCCTGGGCTTGGCTGTCACCATGGTTGTTCCGGGTAGACATCCCCTGGGCTTGGCTGTCACCATGGTTGTTCCGGGGAGACATCTTCTGGTCTTGGCTGTCACCATGGTGTCCCGGGGAGACATCCTCTGGGCTTGGCTGTCACCATGGTGTCCCGGGGGGACATCCTCTGGGCTTGGCTGTCACCATGGTGTCCCGGGGGGACATCCTCTGTGCTTGGCTGTCACCATGGTTGTCCCGGGGAGACAGCCAGGAGGGAGGTTTCATGGTGAATAAAGATGGTTATGGCCCACCATTGGCAGACAGTGGCTCACAGAGATCATTACTGCCAGAGAAGGCTGCCTCCAATGGGAGCCTTCCCATTGTCAGCTCAGCAGCCAGGATAGTCCTGGCCAAGCCATGGCATTGTACTGCTTCTTACTCAATACCTCTGGAAACGCAATTCCTCTGCTTCAAAATGTTATCACTATTTATTGTAGGGGAATGAATTCAACTAAAGCATGGTTTTCAGAACCGACAACACTAGTATCCCACATCATAATATATTTCAAATGAAAAAGATAATAATTCTGGTTTCAGTAAACAAGCTAGCATCTTATCTATATTTGAGGTATAGGGTTAGATGTGCACCTGATGAAGATAATTAAACTACAGGGAACATAACGTTCACTTGGAGGCGATTCATGTAATGACGTTTAAACTTCAAAAAAGAGAAGATTGATGTTCTCAGGACTTACTGAAAGTCATTAACCACACACGATTAAATCCAACCCATTTGCCAAAACCTGGTGAATCTTTCTAATGAAGTACGTAGGCCTACCTTGAGGGTGGCAGGCAGCCTGGAGGGTTGCTGGATCAAGTCCCCGAGCTGACAAGGTAAAAATCTGTCGTTCTGCCCCTGAGCAAGGCAGTTAACCCCAAACAAGGCAGTTAACACGTTGTTGACGTGAATGTTGATTAAAGCAGCCCCCTGCACCTTTTCTGATTCAGAGGGGTTGGGTTAAATGGGGAAGACACATTTCAGTTGAAGGCATTCAGTTGTACAACAGACTAGGTATCCCCCCTTTCCCTTAACGCATATCACACAATCATAATATATCTCTTCATAATCAGTTAACTTATATCTTTTACTTTAAATGTATATTTGTCCTTAAAAGCAAAAGCTCAAGAAGAGTAAAGACCTCCTTACATTCCTTTGGTTTGAGATGTTAATAGCTCTTCCTGAGTAAGCAGCCACAGAGGCAGGGCTCCAGTGAGACTGGATGCTAGTCCCTGGACAGGACCTTCCTCCCCACACCCAGCCTCCCAGTCTACCACACCCAGCCTCCCCACACCCAGCCACCCAGCCTCCCAGCCTATCACACCCAGTCTACCACACCCACCTAGCCACCCAGTCTACCACACCCAGCCACCCAGCCTCCCCCACACCCAGCCACCCAGCCTACCCCAAAGCAGCCACCCAGCCTCCCCTACATCCACACCCCTGATACCCCCACATCCTCCATGTGGGCAGCTGCTTCTGCTCCTCATTAACACCATCATAATAAGGCGTTGCAGGTGAGGTAAATAAAACCCTGGGTCTGGATCTGGAGTCTACTGCTCTGCTCTCTACCCCTTCAGACAGACACATCACACTGCTCCAACACTGATCCACTGTGAGGGGTGCTAGTGTTTCCAGAGGAGCCTGGGACTCTGTCCCTCTCTCTCCTCCCTCTGAGAGAGAGGACATTAAATGTGGTCTGTGGAGAAGCTGCTGGCTACACAGGTTCCCTTTTCAGAAGCAAGGCCACAAAGCTGATAATGACTTCCATAAAACCGTCAGGAGGGAACAATAAATGTGCGTCAGATACGCTGCCCATAATTCAGATGTGCCCCTTAAGTAGCTGGAAGAATGATAAGAAACGGTTTTCTATGGCATTGATCAGACGAGCGTGCAGAAATACGAACGTGTTAAAAACATGGTAAGAGCCTGCAGTAACTCTCTATCCTGGTTCCACCGTGGCCTGCAGTTTGGAGCCAGGCCAAAGCCCAGCTTTCTTTATGTGCAGAAGTTAAGCTCTCTTTAAAGATTGAGGTACGGTAGTTTCACTGGATTCATCTTTTCTTTGGCAAGTGTTATGGAATATGATACGACTGCAACAAAGGCTAGTTAGTAGTTGTGTTAGCAATAACATATCTTATATGGAATATGGCTTTTAATTAACATGACTGACATTGGACTTAAACATTTCTATTGAATGTACCTGAATGCAACTGTTGTTTTTCAAAATAACAAACGGTAAGACATAAGGGCTCACATTTGGTCAAGACGTAGGTAAACGAGATTTACAATTTCACACAATTGTATGAGTCTAACATTACCATAAATATGAAGTCAAAATAAAAAGAAATCGACCCAAATGTGATTTACTTTGATCTGAAACAGTAGGCATCTCTGAACAGGTCTGTTTTGACAAATTAAAGTGATATGCAGACGGGACATAATCTGACAGATGACAAATGAAGAGGAGCGATAGAATCTGAAATGCAGGACACCTGAAATATGACTAACTCCATTAAAATCATTCACTGAGGATATTGAATACGAGCTGAAAGACCTTAAATATCTGACATGATTTCCTGTAATTTGACAAAATAATTTTGATGATGATTAAATTAAAGACAAATCTTGGCAACAGGAGACAAATGTTTCCAACGACTATTTTGCTTGGCTGTTTGTCTTCTAAAGCAGTACTTGTTATAGTGTTGTAAACATACTAGCCTAGCTACATGGCTTGCTACCTAAAGATCAGCTTGCTGCTAGATTCTATTCAGAATATGTACAGAGGAATGAAATAGCATATAAATGACAAGTACATATACTGTTCTGAGGCGCAGCACTGGACTTTTGTAGCGGGTAATGTCAAATAACAATAACGTAGTTGTGTAATACGGGCTGAGAACATGAGTTACTCTGAACATGGGAATATAATTGGATGATAGGGAGACGTTTCTATGAAAACTATATCATGTTATTCATTATAATACAATCTAACCAACACGTTTGAATTGACGTGATGGGGGCATTGGTATTTCTCTGTTATGCAGATGTAGTTACCATGTTGCCGGAGATGTAAAACTTGCAATGTATTTGAGGTTTAAAAAGGCTTCTGAAGTTTGTAATTTCCACTGAGAAAATTCAGACTGTATCAACTCCTACAAAAATGTCCATTAATTATAATCCACATGAATAATTCAAGTTTTCTGTTGATGCAGGATTCTTTTTTTGCTGTAGCAAACTGGCTCAAATTAAGATCCGACATCCGTAATTCACATTTCCTGTTGCTGCAGGATTATATTCCTGCTGTAGCAAACTGGCCCAAAATTAAGATCCTGCATCTCTATCTACATGCATGATATTAGATCCTGCATCTCTATCTACATGGTGATGATATTAGATCCTGCATCTCTATCTACATGGTAATGATATTAGATCCTGCATCTCTATCTACATGGTATGATATTAGAATCCTGCATCTTCTATCTACATGGTAATGATATTAGTATCCTGCATCTCTATCTACATGGTAATGATATTAGATCCTGCATCTCTATCTAACATGGTATGATATTAGATCCTGCATCTCTATCTACATGGTATGATTAGATCCTGCATCTCTATTCTACATGGTATGATATATGATCCTGCGTCTCTATCTCCATGGTCATGATATTAGATCCTGCGTCTCTATCTACATGGTATGATATTAGATCCTGCATCTCTATCTACATGGTATGAATTTAGATCCTGCATCTCTATCTACATGTATGAATATTAGATCCTGCATCTCTATCTACATGGTATGGTATTAGATCCTGCATCTCTATCTACATGGTATGAATATTAGATCCTGCATCTCTATCTACATGGTATGGTATTAGATCTGCATCTCTATCTACATGGTATGATATTAGATCCTGCATCTCTATCTACATGGTATGATATTAGATCCTGCATCTCTATCTACATGGTATGATATTAGATCCTGCATCTCTATCTATATGGTATGATATTAGATCCTGCATCCTATCTACATGGATGATATTAGATCCTGCATCTCTATCTACATGGTATGATATTAGATCCTGCATCTCTATCTACATGGTATGATATTAGATCCTGCATCTCTATCTACATGGTATGTAATTAGATCCTGCATCTCTATCTACATGGTATGATATTAGATCCTGCATCTCTATCTACATGGTATGAATTAGATCCTGCATCTCTATCTACATGGTATGATATTAAGATCCTGCATCTCTATCTACATGGTTGATATTAGATCCTGCATCTCTATCTACATGGTATGTATTAGATCCTGCATCTCTATCTACATGGTATGATATTAGATCCCTGCATCTCTATCTATATGGTATGATATTAGATCCTGCATCTCTATCTACATGGTATGATATTAGATTCCTGAATCTCTATCTAACATGGCATGATATTAGATCCTGCATCTCCTATCTCATGGTATGATATTAGATCCTGCATCTCTATCTACATGGTATGATATTAGAGTTCCTGCATCTCTATCTACATGGTATGATATTAGACTCGCATCTCTATCTACATGGTATGATATTAGATCTGCATTCTTCTACATGGTATGAATATTAGATCCTGCATCTCTATCTACATGGTATGATATTAGATCCTGCATCTCTATCTACATGGTATGATATTAGCTTGAATGCATATGCATGTTGTGTTTGAGGGTTTTAATTAATGAAGGGAGCATGTTTACTCTGGCCACTAGCGAGATTCCAGCTGTTGGCCATTCTTCCGCCCATATATAGTAGACCAGCACCAGGGTTAAAGGATGCCTAGTTCAACTCTGTGCAGACCTTATGACAAGATGCTGAAACACAAACCAAAGAGGCTAGAGCTTTAACTCCAAGAACTACAGTTTTCTAAGTCCATCTTAGAACTGCGGTGTGATGTTGCAATTATACAAGAGCAACTTGATCTGTAAAATGGCACTTTAACGTTTTTTATGAAACCTTCAATGAAACCTTGCTTTCCCCGATCAATGATCTCTGACAGCGCTATCAAATGAAGGACAACTTGTCTGTCTCTCTCTCGTGGACAGATCTACGTCGACATAACTGGTACCGTATCATCTGTCAGGAAGGGCTGGGATACGTACGAACAGCAGCAGTAGTTACGGTGTTTTGGGTTCCGTCAATGGTTATTTGGACAAATCATGATTTTCCTAGGGGTTAGTATCTTTCTAATTTCGGACGGAGAGGGGGACACTTGGCCCATAACCTGTAGAGATGGTGGCCCTCCTGGTTCTACAGTCAGCGAGAGGGTTCTACAGTCAGAGAGATGGTTCTACAGTCAGAGAGAGGGTTCTACAGTCAGAGAGATGGTTCTACAGTCAGAGAGAGGGTTCTATAGTCAGAGAGATGGTTCTACAGTCAGAGAGAGGGTTCTGCAGTCACAGAGATGGTTCTAGAGTCCGAGAGATGGTTCTAGAGTCCGAGAGAGGGTTCTATAGTCAGAGAGATGGTTCTAGAGTCAGAGAGAGGGTTCTAAAGTCAGAGAGAGGGAGGGTTCTAGAGTCCGAGAGAGGGTTCTAGAGTCAGAGAGAGGGTTCGAGAGTCACGTATGGACCCAGAACTTAATCGAGCAGCTTACCACTTTCGCAACACTTTAGTCTAAGGGATAACAGAGATGAATTTGTCTGTGTCACCGTAAGAGGATGTCTGACCTGTGGGGCCCAGGCCCAGACTGGAATCTTGCTTGGCAGACCTCTGCCTTTCAGCATGGGTTCTGATGAGCATGTTGCCCACTGTCAGGAAAAAGATCCTGTGTGCTGATAGACAGAACGTAAAGATGTACCTCCTCACCGTGTTTCTCACATGGGAACATAAACATGAGTTTGTTAACCAACAGAACACCTCTACTAACCATTTGTATTTTTGCAACTTTTCAACCTTTTTTCTGAAGCCCATAACATGACTCAGGATAAGACCCAGGTGCAGACACAGGAGGCAGACAGTTCAGATCTCAGATGTTTATTACAGACAAGGGGGCAGGCCAACGGCAGGCAGAGGTCAGTAATCCAAGGCAGAGTCACAAGGACAGAACGGCAGGAAGGGTCAGGGCTGGCAGAATGGTCAGAACCAGGAGGACTAGGAAACAGAAACTAGATATACTGGAAAATGGGAAAACACGCTGGTAAGACTTGACAAGACAAACTGGCAACAGACCAACAGAAAACACAAGGGATAACGGGGGAAATGGGAGACACCTGGTGGGGGGGTGGAGACAGGCACAAGACAGGTGAAACAGATCAGGGTTTGTCAGCTCACCCTCAATCACTGCTGGTTTCTTGGTGAATCTGAAAGATTGAAAGATCAAAATAGTCATCATTCCTACTTTACAGAAGTAAAAACACTCGACCAAGAGACCCGCTAAAATACAGCTAGTTAAAGTTCTTGATGTTGTACTGTACGTAGTTTACTTGCATGTTTTCATAACAGCATCTCACATGAACAGCATGTCCCTTTTTTTCCTGAGCTGTATTGAAATAAAATGCATGATTTATGTCTGACTACGTGGTTGGTGGGCTATGTGTGGTAGGCGGGCTCTACAGAGCTGTGCTTGCTTTGATTGGACTATGCTACAGATTCCATCACACTCAGGGTTTATTGACAACGTAGTCTTGACCACTCAGCTCAGCTAGGTTGTAATTTAAATATTTCAAATGTCGTTTTCAGCTGCATGTTACAGGATTGACAAAACTAACCTGTGAATTACTCCAACTTCAATAAACAGCTGGCATATAATTTACCTTTTGCCAAGTATATGACTTTTTGAGGTAATTTTCGCGGCACACGTCTGCAACCCCCAAAATAAATGTGGGTAGAAATAAATGCGAAGGAATATGGAAGCAAAAATGTTGAATAGTTACATATATTCACACATTCTAATGATCTTTTATGCATTGCTTTGTTCTCTCACTTTTGT
This sequence comes from Salvelinus sp. IW2-2015, assembly GCF_002910315.2. Lineage (NCBI taxonomy): Eukaryota > Metazoa > Chordata > Actinopteri > Salmoniformes > Salmonidae > Salvelinus > Salvelinus sp. IW2-2015. Next base: position 251,206 of record NW_019942686.1, read on the forward strand.
TGTTTTTCAGATTCCCATGATTTACTCATCGTGAATTTATGCAATAAGGGGGAAAGCAGGCTGGCTTGGAGGACATAACTCACAGGTATAAAGTCTGCCTGATTTACATTTGATATAATATAAACCTGATTCTCCTTCTGTTTTATGCCTGCTGTGTAAGGGCTGTATTCACTCCGTAGCGCTGAATATCTGTGCGACTGACAATTAAAGGCAATGTTCCCGTTGCATGTCGGCTCAATCGGAAATTACCTTAACATTTTAACACGGATCTTACGCGATACTTCAGCGAAGTAGATTAAAACATGTGACATCTATCTTTCAGTGGTTGAACTGTGTCCATTGTGTTTATAGCAACGTCCATATCAGCAATTCTTATAACAATATCATCATGGCAGACCTCTATACCAGGCGGTGTGAAAGGAAGGCCCGGAAAATCGTTAAAGACTCCAGCCACCCAAGCCGTAGACTGTTCTCTCTGCTTCCGCATGACAAGTGGTACCGGTGCATCAAGTCGGACACCAATAAACCCCCAAAAAGCTTCCATCCCCAAGCCATGAGACTGCTAAATAGCTAATAAAATGGCTACACGGAATACCTGAGTTTTAAAAATTATTATTCTCTCACTTTATACACTCACGCACATACACACATGTTTATACTGACTCTACACACACACACTCACACACACTCACATACAATCATCAGTTATGCTGCTGCTCAGTTTACATAATTTACATATTTTATCTACCTGTATCACTCCAGTATCCCTGCACATTGCAAATATGGTATTGAAACTGACCGTGTATATAGTCACCTTACCCCTTTACATATCTACCTGTATCACTCCAGTATCCCTGCACATTGTTAATATGGAACTGACCCTGTATATAGTCACCTTACCCCTATACATATCTACCTCCATCATTCCCGTATCTCTGCACATTGTTAATATGGTACTGACCCTGTATATAGTCACCTTACCCCTATACATATCTACCTCCATCACTCCAGTATCTCTGCTCATTGTTAATATGGTACTGAAACTGACCCTGTATGTGGTCCCGTGTGGCTCAGTTGGTAGAGCATGGCGCTTGCAACGCCAGGGTTGTGGGTTCAATTCCCACGGGGGGACCAGGATGAATATGTATGAACTTTCCAATTTGTAAGTCGCTCTGGATAAGAGTGTCTGCTAAATGACTTAAATGTAAATGTAGCTTCTTATGTGTTTTTGTTCTACCTTGTTATATTTTAGTGCTATATTGATATTGATTACTGCATTGTTGGGTTTAAAGCTTCAAGAAAGGCATTTCACTGTACTTGTGAGCGTGACATTAAAACTACAAACGTTCACAATGTGATGAAGGTATGGTATTGTAAAGACATAATGTGATGAAGGTATCTGTAAAGACACAATGTGATGAAGGTATCTGTAAAGACACAATGTGTGAAGGTATCTGTAAAGCACAATGTGATGAAGGTATCTGTAAAGACACAATGTGATGAAGGTATTGTAAAGACATAATGTGATAGGTATGTGTAAAGACACAATGTGATGAAGTATGTGTAAAGACACAATGTGATGAAGGTATCTGTAACTAAATGTGATGAGGTATGTGTAGACACAATGTGATGAAGGTATGTGTAAAGACACAATGTGATGAAGGTATGTGTAAAGACACAATGTGATGAAGGTATGTGTAAAGACACAATGGATGAAGGTATCTGTAAAAGCACAATGTGATGAAGGTATCTGTAAGACACAATGTGATGAAGGTATCTGTAAAGACACATGTGATGAAGGTATGTGTAAAGACACAATGTGATGAAGGTATCTGTAAAGAACAATGTGATGAAGGTATGTGTAAAGACACAATGTGATGAAGGTATGTGTAAAGACATATGTGATAAGGTATGTGTAAGACATAATGTGATGAAGGTATCTGTAAAAGACACATGTGATGAAGGTATCTGTAAAGCACATAATGTGATGAAGGTATCTGTAAAAGACATAATGTGATGAAGGTATGTGTAAAGACACAATGTGATGAAGGTATCTGTAAAGACACTGTGATGAAGGTATGTAAAGACACAATGTGATGAAGGTATCTGTAAAGACACAATTGAGAAGGTATGTGTAAAGACACATGTGATGAAGGTATGTGTAAAAGACAATGTGATGAAGGTATGTGTAAAGACACAATGTGATGAAGGTAGTGTAAAGACACAATGTGATGAAGGTATCTATAAAGACAGTGTGATGAAGATATTTGTAAAGACAATGTGATGAAGGTATCTGTAAAGAACACATGTGATGAAGGTATCTGTAAAGA
>NW_019942686.1:255200-271621 GCF_002910315.2 Salvelinus sp. IW2-2015
ATCTCACTAGGCTCTGCTACATCCTTCTAGACAGGGATAACTCTCCACAAGGCTCAGCTACATCCTTCCAGACAGGGATAACTCTACACAAGGCTCAGCTACATCCTTCCAGACAGGGATAACTCTCCACTAGGCTCTGCTACATCCTTAGAAACAGGGATAACTCACCACAAGGCTCAGCTACATCCTTCCAGACAGGGATAACTCTCCACAAGGGCTCAGCTACATCCTTCCAGACAGGGATAACTCTCACAAGGCTCAGCTACATCCTTCCAGACAGGGATAACTCTACAACTAGGCTCAGCTACATCCTTCCAGACAGGGATAACTCTACACACAAGGCTCAGCTACATCCTTCCAGACAGGGATAACTCTCACACAAGGCTCAACTACATCCTTCTAGACAGGGATAACTCTCCACAAGACTCTGCTACATCCTTCTAGACAGGGAACTCTCCACAAGGCTCAGCTACATCCTTCCAGACAGGGATAACTCTCCACAAGGCTCAGCTCCATCCTTCCAGACAGGGATAACTCTCACTAGGCTCAGCTACATCCTTCCAGACCAAGACAGGGATAACTCTCCACAAGGCTCAGCTACATCCTTCCAGACAGGGATAACTCTACACTAGGCTCAGCTACATCCTTCCAGACAGGGATAACCCCTTGCAAATTAGTAGATTTGTATTCATTGTTATTTATTTATTATTTTATAGGAGTCGTGATGATGTCCATGATGCCATCAGTAAAAGGTACAATCTGAAGTACTTCTGACACTTCCATCTGCAGCAATCACTCTGCACTGCAACAATTTTGAGATTGGATATTTTATAAAATGTTCACCAACCTTAGAGAATTACAGTACGTAGGTCACAATTGAATAGGGAACACAGTGATGTTCTCCATGTGTGTAGTAATCTCTGCTTGGCCATCTGCAGGTTGGTATCCTCCCCCTTTAAGAGCAAAGCTTTATTGGTGCTATGTTTCCTACAGCCCCTGGGGAGGCCAGAGCCAAGCTGTTGGCAGCCAACATTGCCATGTGTTCTCTCCTGAGGTTGCCGTAAACTGTTGTGGAGACTGCAGCTTTGTTCCAGGGGACTACTGTCAAGCTAGGGACGCTCCCGGTCTGCAGGACAGGTGCTGTTCAGGTTCCATTTCACCTCTCTTCCTGGAACCTCCGTTACTCACAGACTGACTACTCGACATGCAGGGTCTAAATGCCAAGACCTACCAAAACAAATTACATCAACACTAATTTCCATCAACACAGTCAACACAGTCAAGGTCACTCAAACATGCCAACGTCAAAATGTTGTACAACAACATAACATGCCAACGTTAAAATGTTGTACAACAACATAACATGCCAACGTTAAAATGATGTACAACAACATAACATGCCAAATAAAAAATGGAATTAAGCTCTGGTATTATTAGAGAATAACATTTTCTGACTTGATTTATTTGTGTGTGAGGGGGCAACTTCCTTGTTGCTATATTCTAGACTGCAGCACCAGTGTGGGTGGCACCTGATTTAAATACCAGCCCATCTCATTAACATGCACAGATAGAGCTGCGAGGGCCAATTACATTCATCTTGTCATGTGGCGGTGCCTCTGAGTCATTAATATTTTATGGCAACACGCTCCCCTAGCCGCAGCCGTCACGCCGCCACAGCAGCAGCACGCTAGTGCTCTTACATTATTCCACAGCGTAGGACATCAAAAACATCCCCCCTGCAAACACAGATTTCTGGGTCTTCACAGCAGAAGCATGACAAATGAGGAGAGAGGGAACTTAATGGAAATTCTCTTCATGGTAATGCAACTTGTATGGTAACCCATCATGAACTACTGTCAACAGTATCAATGGAATCACTGAATGATTAACCGTCAACTAATCTCTTATTTATTTCAAAAGTCAGAACAGTCTAAACGCAGGAAGTAATCCATGAAAATTAAAAGATGAGAAGGGACTTGCATCTGTTATAGGATCTTCCAGGCATTCCAATAATGCTGAGTGGGCTGAACCAAACCTGGGATAAAAATATTAATTAAAACTCCAAGTGAATTGAGATATCATGACAATTAACGCAAAGCAGTCGGAGAAGGAATTATGGGTCCTCTAGAATGGATGAGTGCATTCACTGCATCAGTAGTTCTAACGGCGAATAAGAGTCGACAACGGATGCCAGGCTGCAGAATCAAATCAAATGTTATTTGTCACATGTGCCGAATACAACAGTGTACAGTGAAATGCTTACTTACAAGCCTTTAACTTCTTATGGCTGCAGGGGGCAGTATTGAGTAGCTTGGATGAAAGGTGCCCAGTGGTGCCCAGAGTAAACGGCCTGCTCCTCAGTCCCAGATGCTAATATATGCATATTATTACTAGTATTGGATAGAAAACACTCTGAAGTTTCTAAAACTGTTTGAATGATGTCTGTGAGTATAACAGAACTCATATGGCAGGCAAAAACCTGAGAAAAAATCCAAACAGGAAGTGGGAATTCTGAGGCTGGTCGATTTTCAACTCATCGCCTATTGAAATCCCAGTGGGATATGGATCTGTTTGCACTTCCTACGGCTTCCACTAGATGTCAACAGTCTGTAGAACCTTGAATGAGGCTTCTACTGTGTTGTGGGGCTGAATAAGAGGGGAATGAATCAGGTTACTGGCAGAGAGCCAGGTCCTGGTCATGCGCATTTCACATGATAGCGACATGCGTTCCATTGCTTCTCTACAGACAAGGAATTCTCAGGTTGGAACGTTATTGAATATTTATGATAACAACATTCTAAAGATTGATTCTATACTTAGTTTGACAAGTTTCTTCGACCTGTAATATAACTTTTTGAGGTTTTCGTCCGACGTTATGCGGGACCTGCACTAGCGTTTGGATTTGTGTACTAAACGCGCTAACAAAAGTAGCTACTTGGACATAAATAATGGACATTATCGAACAAAACAAACAGTTATTGTGGAACTAGGATTCCTGGGAGTGCATTCTGATGAAGATCATCAAAGGTAAGGGAATATTTATAATGTTATTTCTGATTTCTGTTGACTACAACATGGCGGATAATTATTTTCTTCTTCTGAGTGCCGTCTCAGACTATTGCATGGTTTGCATTCTTCTGTAAAGTTTTTTTGAAATCTGACACAGCGCTTGCATTAAGAACAAGTGTATCTTTAATTCTATGTAAAACATGTATCTTTCATCAAAGTTTATGATGAGTATTTATGTTATTTGACGTGGCTCTCTGCAATTTCTCCGGATATTTTGGAGGCATTTCTGAACATGGCGCCAATGTAAACTGAGGTTTTTGGATATATATATTAACTTTATCGAACAAAACATATATGTATTTTCTAACATGAAGTCCTATGAGTGTCATCTGATGAAGATCATCAAAGGTTAGTGATTAATTTTATCTCTATTTCTGCTTTTTGTGACTCCTGTCTTTGGCTGAAAAATTGCTGTGTTTTTCTGTGATTTTGCGGTGACCTAACATAATCGTTTGTGGCGCTTTCGCTGTAGAGCCTATTTGAAATCGGACACTTTGGTGGGATTAACAACAAGATTACCTTTAAAATGGTATAAGGTACATGTATGTTTGAGGAATTGTAATTATGAGATTTCTGTTGTTTGAATTTGGCGCCCTGCACTTTCACTGGCTGTTGTCATATCATCCCGTTAACGGGATTGCAGCCATAAGAAGTTTTAACCAACAATGCAGTTTTTCTGAAAATACCTAAAAAAATAAAGTAAGAGATAAGAATAACAAATAATTAAAGAGCAGCAGTAAATAACAATAGCGGGGCTGTATACAGGGGGTACCGGTACAGAGTCAATGTGCGGGGGCACCGGTGTCGAGGTAATTTAGGTAATATGTACATGTAGGTAGAGTTATTAAAGTGACAATGCATAGATAATAACAGAGAGTAGCAGCAGCGTAGAAGAGGGGTGGGGGTGGGGGGGGTGGGGTGGGGGGGGGGGGTGGCAATGCAAATAGTCCAGGTTGCCATTTTATTAGCTGTTCAGAAGTCTTATTGCTTAGACCTAGACTTGGCGTTCCGGTACCGCTTGCCGTGCGGTAGCAGAGAGAACAGTCTATGACTGGGGTGGCTGGAGTCTTTGACCATTTTTAGGGACTTCCTCTGTCACCACCTGGTACAGAGGTCCTGGATGGCAGGAAGCTTGGCCCCGGTGATGTACTGGGCCGTACACACTACCCTCTGTAATGCCTTACGGTCGGAGGCCGAGCAGGTCCATACCAGGCAGTGATGCAACCCGTCAGGATGCTCTCAATGGTGCAGCTGTAAAACCTTTTGAGGATTTGAGGACCAATGGAAATCTTTTTAGTCTCCTGAGGGGAAATAGGTTTCACGACTGTATTGGTGTGCTTGGACCATGCTAGTTTGTTGGTGATGTGGACGCCAAGGAATTGAAGCTCTCAACCTGCTCCAGTATAGCCCCATCGATGAGAATGGGGGCGTGCTCGGTCCTTTTCCTGTAGTCCACGATCATCTCCTTTGTCTTGATTACTTTGAGGGAGAGGCTGTTGTCCTTGCACCACACAGTAAGGTCTCTGACCTCCTCTCTATAGGCTGTCTCATCGTTGTCGGTGATCACTGTTGTGTCTCAGCAAACTTAATGATGATGTTGGAGTCGTGTCTGGCCGTGCAGTCATGAGTGAACAGGGAGTACAGGAGGGGACTGAGCACGCACCCCTGAGGGCCCCCCCGTGTGAGGATCAGTGTGGCGGATGTGTTGTTACCTACCCTCACCACCTGGGGGCAGCCTGTCAGGATGTCCAGGATCCAGTTGCAGAGGGAGGTGTTTAGTCCAGGGTCCTTAACTTGGTGATGAGCTTTGAGGCACTATGGTGTTGAACGCTGAGCTGTAGTCAATGAATAGCATTCTCACATAGGTGTCTTGTTGTCCAGGTGGAAAGGGCAGTGTGGTGCAATAGAGATTGCATCATCTGTGGATCTGTTTGGGCGTTATGCAAATTGGAGTGGTCTAGGGTTTCTGCGATAATGGTGTTGATATGAGCCATGACCAGCCTTTCAAAGCATTTCAATGGCTACAGACGTGAGTGCTACAGGTCGGTAGTTATTTAGGCAGGTTACCTTAGTGTTCTTGGGCACAGGGACTATGGTGGTCTGCTTGAAACATGTTGGTATTACAGACTCAGACAGGGAGAGTACGAGAAGGCCTCACTAGCTAGCAGTCAGAGAGAGAGAGAACAGGAGAGAGGAGAGGAGAACAGAGGAGCTGAGGCCTAAAGAGACGGAGCTTTCTGCTGTAATTATCATTACACACATCTATAAACCGATGACATCACATCTATCAACCCGATGACATCGCTCCCATCAAGAGACAAAGCTCAAGTTTTCCATGTGCCTTTCTATCACTGACCCTGGTGCACCCTGGTCATACAACATGGGAAACAGCTGATTGGACACAAACTTGATTGGTACGAGGTGAGGGTTGTTTCTTCAATTGCGTTTTCATATGTGTGTCAAACGGTAGAGGGTGTTTAGGAGGTTGTTTAGGAAGTTCAACAATTTAAAGGCAATGCTACCAAATACTAATTGAGTGTATGTAAACTTCTGACCCACTGGGAATGTGATGAAAGAAATAAAAGCTGAAATAAATCATTCTCTCTACTATTGTTCTGACATTTCACATTCTTAAAATAAAGTGGTGATCCTAACTGACCTAAGACAGGGAAATTTTACTAGGATTAAATGTCAGGAATTGTGAAATACTGAGTTTAAATGTATTTGGCTAAGGTGTATGTAAACTTCCGACTTCAACTGTGTATTGCGAAAGACAACAGTTCCTCTCTCAATTGAAAACATCTTTCCACCACTCCCCCTCGACAACCATCAAACCTCGTGTGAAATAGAACATTGTCATGCTCTGATCCCATATCTCCACATAGTTTTGCGAACAGGGGTCCGCGATGTAGTTTACAATCGAAGTTACCTGCTGCATATCTCCCAGTTCTGCACTCAGCTCTTTTGCCGACAGTGTTCTCGGAGTATCCATTATTGCACAGTGGGTGTATCATAGAATGTGTCCATATGGCAGAGGGAGACACATTCATAACTAGAGTGTAGAGGCCAGCCCGTCATCCTTTGATAGATGGAGCCCCATCTGTGCAAAAGCCCAACGTTCAATCCCATGGAATCTGTATTTCATCAATATAGCCACACAGCACACTGAACATCCCCTGAGCCGTTTCACAGTTGGGAATCGTGAGACAGAACAATATGTCCTCGTGAATAACATCCCCCGACACGTAGCAAACAAAAGTCAATGCATGGGCATCTCGGCCCTCACAGCTAACGTCCATTTGGAGAATTTAAGGTGGGGAGTTTTTTAGTCTTTCAGAGTCAGAGTTTCCTCTCGATTCGAATCAAATCAAATGTTATTTGTCACACACATGGTTAGCAGATGTTAATGTGAGTGTAGCGAAATGCTTGTGCTTCTAGTTCCGACAGTGCAGTAATATCTAACAAGTAATCTAACAATCTAACAAAGTGGCATTATTTAGAGTGCATTGTATAAAGTGACTAGTGATCCATTTATTAAAGTGGCCAGTGATTGGGTCTCAATGTAGGCAGCAGCCTCTCTGAGTTAGTGAATGCTGTTTAGCAGTCTGATCGCCTTGAGATAGAAACTGTTTTTCAGTCACTTTGTCTCAGCTTTGATGCACCTGTACTGACCTCGCATTCTAGCTGGTAATGGTGTGAACAGGCAGTGGCTCGTGTGGTTGATGTCCTTGATGATCTTTTTGGCCTTCCTGTGACATCGGGTGGTGTAGGTGTCATGGAGGGCAGGTAGTTTGCCCCGGTGATGCATTGTGCAGACCGCACCACCCTCTGGAGAGCCTTGCAGTTGAGGGTGGTGCTGTTGCCGTACCAGGCAGTGATACATCCCGGCAAATTTCTTCTGCCTCCTGAGGTTGAAGAGGCACTGTTGCGTCTTCTTCAAATCAAATCAAATTTTATTAGTCACATACACATGGTTAGCAGATGTTAATGCGAGTGTAGCGAAATGCTTGTGCTTCTAGTTCCGACAATGCAGTAATAACCAACAAGTAATCTAACCTAACAATTCCACAACTACTACCTTATACACACACACAAGTGTAAAGGGATAAAGAATATGTACATAAAGATATATGAATGAGTGGTGGTACAGAACGGCATGGCAAGATGCAGTAGATGGTAGAGTACGGTATATACATATGAGATGAGTACTGTAGGGTATGTAAACATAAAGTGGCATAGTTTAAAGTGGCTAGTGGTACATGTATTACATAAAGATGGCAAGATGCAGTAGATGATATAGAGTACAGTATATACATATGAGATGGGTAATGTAGGGTATGTAAACATTATATTAAGTGGCATTGTTTAAAGTGGCTAGTGTACATTTTTACATAATTTCCATCAATTCCCATTTTTAAAGTGGCTGGAGTTGAGTCAGTATGTTGGCAGCGGCCGCTAAATGTTAGTGGTGGCTGTTTAACAGTCTGATGGCCTTGAGATAGAAGCTGTTCACCACACTGTCTGTGTGGGTGGAACATTTCAGTTTGTCTGTGATGTGTACACCGAGGAACTTAAAGCGTTCCACCTTCTCCACTGCTGTCCCTTCGATGTGGATAGGGTGGTGTTCCCTCTGCTGTTTCCTGAAGTCCACGATCATCTCCTTTGTTTTGTTGATGTTGAGTGAGAGGTTGTTTTTTGACACCACACTCCGAGGGCCCTCACCTCCTCCCTGTAGGCTGTCTCGACGTTGTTGGTAATCAAGCCCACTACTGTTGTGTCGTCTGCAAACTTGATGATTGAGTTGGAGGCGTGCATAGCCACACAGTCATGGGTGAACAGGGAGTACAGGAGGGGGCTGAGCATGCACCCTTTTGGGGCCCCAGTGGGGCGGCCCGTCAGAAAGTCCAGGACTCACTTGCACAGGGTGGAGTTGAGACCCAGGGCCTCCAGCTTGATGATGAGCTTGGAGGGTACTATGGTGTTAAATGCTGAGCTGTATTCAATGAACAGCATTCTTACATAGGTATTATTTTTGTCCAGATGTGATATGGCAGTGTGCAGTGTGATGGCGATTGCGTCGTATGTGGACCTGTTGGGGCGGTATGCAAACTGTGGTGGGTTTTGGGTGGCCGGTAAGGTGGAGGTGATATGATCCTTGACTAGTCTCTCAAAGCACTTCATGATGACAGAAGTGAGTGCTACAGGGCGGTAGTAATTTAGTTCAGTTAGCTTTGCCTTTTTTGGTACAGGATCAATGGTAGCCATCTTGAAGCATGTGGGGACAACAGACTGGGATAGGGAGCGATTGAATATGTCAATAAACACACCGGCCAGCTGGTCTGCGCATGCTTTGAGGATGCGGCTAGGGATGCCATCTGGGCCAGCAGCCTTGCGATTGTTAACATGTTTAAATGTGTAACGCTCGTCGTTAGGTGGAAGAGAGGAGGACCAAAGCGCAGCGTGGTAAGTGTTCATGCCTTTTTAATAAGCAACACGGAACACTGAAACAAAACAATAAACGAAGAATAACGAACGAAACAGTACCGTGTGGCGAACAAACACTGACACGGCAACAAACACCCACAAACCAAAAGTGAAACCCAGGCTGCCTAAGTATGATTCTCAATCAGGGACAACGATTGACAGCTGCCTCTGATTGAGAATCATACCAGGCCTAACACAAAACCCCAACATAGAAAAACACAAATAGACAGCCCACCCCAACTCACGCCCTGACCATACTAAATAAAGACAAAACAAAGGAAATAAAGGTCAGAACGTGACAAAATGTTTTACTCATGTCAGCCACGGAAAAGGGGGGAGGGGGCGCAGTCCTTGTTAGCGGGCGGTGACGGTGGCACTGTATTATCCTCAAAGCGGGCAAAGAAGGTGTTTAGTTTGTCTGGAAGCGTGACGTCGGTGTCCGTAATTTCCTGGAGACCCTGCCACATATGTCTCGTGTCTGAGCCGTTGAATTGCGACTCCACGTTGTCCCTGTACTGGAATTTCGCTTGTTTGAATGCCTTGTTCGTCAAAAGAGAGATCAGGGTCCAGAGTAACGCCGAGGTCCTTCACAGTTTTATTTGAGACGACTGTACAACCATCAAGATGGTCTGTCAGATTCAACAGAAGATCTCTTTGTTTCTTGGGACCTAGAACAAGCATCTCTGTTTTGTCCGAGTTTAAAAGTAGAACGTTTTCAGCCTTCCACTTCCTTATGTCTGAAACACAGGCTTCTAGCGAGGGCAATTTTGGGGCTTCACCATGTTTCATTGAAATGTACAGCTGTGTGTCATCCGCATAGCAGTGAAAGTTAACATTATGTTTTCGAATGACATCCCCAAGAGGTAAAATATAMAGTGAAAACAATAGTGGTCCTAAAACGGAACCTTGAGGAACACCGAAATGTACAGTTGATTTGTCAGAGGAAAAACCATTCACAGAGACAAATTGATATCTTTCCGACAGATAAGATCTAAACCAGCCCAGAACTTGTCCGTGTAGACCAATTTGGGTTTCCAATCTCTCCAAAAGAATGTGGTGATCGATGGTATCAAAAGCAGCACTAAGGTCTAGGAGCACGAGGACAGATGCAGAGCCTCGGTCTGGCGCCATTAAAAGGTCATTTACCACCTTCACAAGTGCAGTCTCAGTGCTATGATGGGGTCTAAAACCAGACTAAAGCATTTCGTATGCATTGTTTGTCTTCAGGAAGGCAGTGAGTTGAAAAACAGCTTTTTCAAAATGTTTTGAGAGGAATGGAAGATTCGATATAGGCCGATAGTTTTTTATATTTTCTGGGTCAAGGTTTGGCTTTTTCAAGAGAGGCTTTATTACTGCCACTTTTAGTGAGTTTGGTACACATCCGGTGAATAGAGAGCTGTTTATTATGTTCAACATAGGAGGGCCAAGCACAGGAAGCAGCTTTCAGTAGTTTAGTTGGAATAGGGTCCAGTATGCAGCTTGAAGGTTTAGAGGCCATGATTATTTTAATCATTGTGTCAAGAGATATAGTACTAAAACACTTGAGTGTCTCCCTTGATCCCAGGTCCTGGCAGAGTTGTGCAGACTCAGGACAACTGAGCTTTGGAGGAATATGCAGATTTAAAGAGGAGTCCGTAATTTGCTTTCTAATGATCATGATCTTTTCCTCAAAGAAGTTCATGAATTTATTACTGCTGAAGTGAAAACCATCCTCTCTTGGGGAATGCTGCTTTTTGTTAGCTTTGCGACAGTATCAAAAATACATTTTGGATTGTTCTAATTTTTCTCAATTAAGTTGGAAAAATAGGATGATCGAGCAGCAGTGAGGGCTCTTCGATACTGCACGGTACTGTCTTTCCAAGCTAGTCGGAAGACTTCCAGTTTGGTGTGGCGCCATTTCCGTTCCAATTTTCTGGAAGCTTGCTTCAGAGCTCGGGTATTTTCTGTGTACCACGGAGCTAGTTTCTTATGATACATGTTTTTAGGGGTGCAACTGCATCTAGGGTATTGAGCAAGGTTAAATTGAGTTCCTCAGTTAGGTGGTTAACCTTTCTAGGACACACGTTCCGCTAGCGGAACCCCTCGACAACATTCCGCTGAAAAGGCAGCGAGGGAAATTCAAAAATATTTTGGGGAAATATGTAACTTTCACACATTAACAAGTCCAATACAGCAAATACATACAGCAAAATACATACAGCAAATACAGCAAATACATGAAAAATAGACATCTTGTTAATCTACCCTCGTGTCCGATTTCAAAAATATTTACAGCGAAAACACAACATATGAATTGTTGTTCTGTTCGATAATGTCCATTATTTATGTCCAAGTAGCTACTTTTGTTTGCACGTTTAGTACACATATCCAAACGCTCGTGCAGGTCCAGCCGAACGTCGGATGAAAACTTCAAAAAGTTATATTACAGGTCGAATGAACTTGTCAAACTAAGTATAGAATCAATCTTTAGGATGTTGTTATCATAAATAGTCAATAACGTTCCAACCGGAGAATTCCTTTGTGTCTATAGAAGTACTGACTCAAACAGCTCCCATCCGGCTCAACATCACAGTAGAAGCTTCGTTCAACGTTCTACAGACTGTTGACATCTAGTGGAAGCCGTAGGAAGTGCAAACAGATCCATATCCCACTGGGATTTCAATAGGCGATGAGCTGAAAATCGACCAGCCTCAGAATTCCCACTTCCTGTTTGGATTTTTTCTCAGGTTTTTGCCTGCCATATGAGTTCTGTTATACTCACAGACATCATTCAGTTTTAGAAACTTCAGTGTTTTATATCCAATAGTAATAATAATATGCATATATTAGCATCTGGGACAGAGTAGGAGGCAGTTCACTCTGGGCACGCTATTCATCCAAAGTGAAAATGCTGCACCCTATCCCTAAACAGTTTTAACTGATTTTTATCCTCTGACATCCTTGGGGAGACGGAGGGAGTCTGGAAGGGCATCAAGGAATATTTGGGTTATCTGAGAATTTATAGCACGACTTTTGATGATCCTTGGTTGGGGACTGAGCAGATTATTTGTTGCGATTGCAAACGTAATAAAATGGTGGTCCGATAGTCCAGGGTTATGAGGAAAAACATTAAGATCCACAACATTTATTCCATGGGACAAAACTAGGTCCAGAGTATGACTGTGGCAGTGAGTAGGTCCAGAGACATGTTGGACAAAACCCACTGAGTCGATGATGGCTCCGAAAGCCTTTTGGAGTGGGTCTGTGGACTTTTCCATGTGAATATTAAAGTCACCAAAAATGTGAATATTATCAGCTATGACTACAAGGTCGGTAGGAATTCAGGGAACTCAGTGAGGAACGCTGTATATGGCCCAGTAGGCCTGTAAACAGTAGCTATAAAAAGTGACTGGGTAGGCTGCATAGATTTCATGACTAGAAGCCCAAAAGACGAAAACGTAGTTTTCTTTTTGTATATTGAAATTTGCTATCATAAATGTTAGCAACACCTCCGCCTTTGCGGGATGCGCGGGGAATATGGTCACCAGTGTAACCCGGAGGTGAGGCCTCATTTAACACAGTACATTTATCAGGCTTAAGCCATGTTTCAGTCAGGCCAATCACATCAAGATTATGATCAGTGATTAGTTCATTGACTATAACTGCCTTTGAAGTGAGGGATCTAACATTAAGTAGCCCTATTTTGAGATGTGACGTATCACGATCTCTTTCAATAATGTCAGGAATGGAGGAGGTCTTTATTCTAGGGAGATTGCTAAGGCGAACACCGCCATGTTAAGTTTTGCCCAACCTAGGTCGAGGCACAGACACGGTCTCGATGGGGATAGCTGAGCTGACTACACTGACTGTGATAGTGGCAGACTCCACTAAGCTGTCAGGCTGGCTAACAGCCTGCTGCCTGTGGAGCTAGAGGAGTTAGAGCCCTGTCTATGTTGGTAGATAAGATGAGAGCACCCCTCCAGCTAGGATAGAGTCCGTCACTCCTCAACAGGCCAGGCTTGGTCCTGTTTGTGGGTGAGTCCCAGAAAGAGGGCCAATTATCTACAAATTCTATCTTTTGGGAGGGGCAGAAAACAGTTTTCAACCAGCGATTGAGTTGTGAGACTCTGCTGTAGAGGTCATCACTCCCCCTAAGTGGGAGGGGGCCAGAGGCAATTACTCGATGCCAACACATCTTTCTAGCTGATTTACACGCTGAAGCTATGTTGCGCTTGGTGACCTCTGACTGTTTCATCCTAACATTGTTGGTGCCGACGTGGATAACAATATCTCTATACTCTRTACACTCGCCAGTTTTAGCTTTAGCCAGCACCATCTTCAGATTAGCCTTAACGTTGGTAGCCCTTCCCCCTGGTAAACAGTGTATGATCGCTGGATGATTCGTTTTAAGTCTAATACTGCGAGTAATGGAGTCGCCAATGACTAGGGTTTTCAATTTGTCAGAGCTAATGGTGGGAGGCTTCGGCGTCTCAGACCCCGTAACAGGAGGAGTAGAGGCCAGAGAAGGCTCGGCCTCTGACTCCGACTCGCTGCTTAATGGTGAAAACTGGTTGAAAGTTTGTCGGCTGAATGAGCGACACCGGTTGAGCATTCCTACAGCGTTTCCCTCCAGAAGCCATGAGAAAGTTGTCCGACTGCGGGGAACGTGCGAGGGGATTTAAACTAACGTTACTATCTGTACTTACTAGTGGCACAGACACTGTTTCATCCTTTCCTACACTGAAATTACCCTTGCCTAACGATTGCATCTGAAGCTGGGCTAGCAGCACAGCTATCCTCGCCGTAAGGCGATCGTTCTCCTGTATATTATGAGTGCAATTAGAAGGCATCATGTTAATGTTACTACTTAGCTTCGGCTGTTGGAAGTCCTGACCAACCATGTCCAGATAAAATGTAAGGAGTGAAAAAGTTGAATGAAAAAAAGTTGAGTGAGGGAAAAACTAAAAATATAAACAGTAATTAAAAAGTGAAAACCGAAAAGTTGTCAGGTAGCAAAGTAAGGTTGGCAACAAAACGCACAGCAGCACGTAAACAAGTCTGCAAGTTGTGACCGGAAATGACAAGCAATCCTTATCCTCCTAGGTCTCCTCCTGGTTCTTCTCCTGGTTCTCCTCCTGGTTCTTCACCTTGTTCTCCTCCTGGTTCTCCTCCTGGTTCTCCTCCTGGTTCTCCTCCTTGTTCTCCTCCTGGTTCTCCCCCTTGTTCTCCACCTTGGTCTTCCTTTGTCTCCTCCTGGTTCTCTTCCTGGCTCTCCTCCTGGTTCAAGTCCTCGTTTTCCTCCTGGTTCCCTACTTGTTCTCCACCTGGTTCTCCTCCTGGTTCTCCTCCTGGTTCTCCTCCTTGTTTCCTCCTGGTTCTTCACCTTGTTCTCCTCCTGGTTCTCCCCTTGTTCTCCACCTTTGTCTCCTCCTCGTTCTCTTCCTGGCTCTCCTCCTGGTTCAACTCCTCGTTCTCCTCCTGGTTCCCCTACTTGTTCTCCACCTTGTTCTCCTCCTGATTCTCCTCCTGGTTCTCTTCCTGGTTCTCCTCCTGGTTCAGCCCAGACTCACGCTGAGATTAATCTGTGTTCCTGTTTGACAAATGTTGAGAACGAGCATTTACATGTAAAAAAGCTGCTTGGTAAAGTGAGGATCACTTCGCAGTACAATTTTCTTTCACTTCATCTCAGCAGAAGCAGCAATCACATCCGGAGAGAGTGTGCATTGGATTCAAAATGTACAGTAGCATACCCTGTACAGAAACTACAGTACTGAGAACACTTGGCATAATTTCTATTAGAAACACCATGGCCTGGTCCTAAATGACTTTGTTGAATGGTGTGACGAAGCACACACTCAATACGAGACCAAAGAGATGTGCATAGACTTCAGGAAGCGTACAACACCTACCTCTGCAACATCTGTCAGAGGTCAGAACATAGAGATTGAAGAGGAATACAAATATCTGGGTGTCCTCTTGGACAATAAGCTTCAGTGGAGTAAATGTACAGACCTGATCTACAAAAAGAGTCAACAGAGACTGTACTTTCTCAAAAAGCTGGGATCTTTTAATGTTGAGTGGACTATACTGACTCTGTTTTACAAATCTTTCATTGAGAGTATTTTAACTTGTTGTATTGTTTGTTGGTTTGGCAATGCCAGGGTCAGGCAGAGAAATACGCTGAGAAGGATAAACACCACAGCAAACAAGGTACTTGGAGTCAAACAGACAGGCCTGGATGAGCTTGGGCTAATGTTGCTATCCACGCGGTAAGGCCAGCAGGCTAGTCTCTTTTTATAGTTATGTAACTGTGATAAATGTTGTATTGTCAATTTGTTGTCTACTGTATTTAAACACCACTTTAATCGTGTACATGATACTGTGTCACGCCCTGACCATAGAGAGCTTTTTATTCTCTGTGTTTGTTAGGTCGGGGTGTGATTAAGGGTGGGTTATCTATGTGAATTATATTTCTATGTTGGCCTGGTATGGTTCCCAATCAGAGGCAGCTGTTTATCGTTGTCTCTGATTGGGGATCATATTTAGGTAGCCATTTCCCCATTGTGCTTTGTGGGATCTTGTCTAGGTATAGTTGCCTGTGAGCACTACTCTGAGCTTCACAGTTTGTTTGTTCGCTTTATTGTTTTTGTTCTTTGAGTTTTCTCTACCTAATAAAAGGGATGGAAACATACCACGCTGCATCTTGGTCCAATCATTATGATGATCGTGACATACTGGAACAAAATTTCCCCATGGGGACAATAAAGTCAGAACAGTATTAGATAAAAAAAGAGTCATACAGTACATATATTTAGGTATTTTTATATATGTGTGAATTTCAATCATTAAATGTTGAAAAACCAACAGGTTAAACAGCTGAAGAAGACTTTGAATACATTTATATGACACTGTGAATATATTAATTAACATTTGGGTGATAATTGTGCAGAATGTCAAGCAGTAAATGGTATGAATGGTGCAGATTTGTGATAAATAATGGTTCATTAATAACGTGACTGAATGCTGCAAATTAATTCATACTCCAGTGAGCATAGCTATAAACCTTCGCCTTTGCAATATAGGCAGGTCCAATTCTCATTCCATTATAATTTCCACATTATAAATTTTTCTATTTAGCAAATAAATTTATGATTTGATATACTATATAGGAGCTACACTAAGTGTTGCTTGAACAAAAAAGAGAATACAAGTTCTCGGTATCACAATTAATTCACAACTTGTAAATTGCACACATGCAGCCAGAGTTCAATCTAAATTCCATTAGAAACGTCAATCTGATGATCTATTCCTTATTCAACAAAGACATTTGTTATCAACGTCGGAGCATCAATTTGAACATGGCAATTGAAATTCCTCATAATCACAATTTGAAAATAATGTTTGGGCTCCAGAGACATCAAGCGTCTTCAAACACAGTCGGTAACAAATGGAAAACAATAAAGTCATAATGGTAAAATCTTCTGCACATTACTCATTGCTGTTATCTAGCCTATCCAACCAGTACAAGCCTCGGATCTCATTACACAAACAGCTGGGATTGCCTCAGCGTAATGTGTGAATGGCACGTTCTGCATATCAACCATCTTCCTCCTGACAAATGGTGGATTTAATCAAACCAGTGAGGTAGGCAAGCAAGGACTGTATCAGAGAACAGGACTGGAGCCGAGACGACAGAGACGACTCCTCAGGAAATGAAAAAGTCGACTGGTGTGGGATGGGAAACATCATCATCATCATAATCATTCGTCAAACAATGATCTCTATCTTTACCACACAGGAGATTGTATGGAGCCCTGCTCTAACTGGGAGCCAAAACAGGAGATTGTATGGAGCCCTGCTCTAACTGGGAGCCAAAACAGGAGATTGTA
>NW_019942686.1:271646-287889 GCF_002910315.2 Salvelinus sp. IW2-2015
GATGGGAGCCCTGCTCTAAAGTTGGAGCCACAAAACAGGAGATTGTATGGAGCCCTGCTCTAACTTGGGACCAAAACAGGAGAATGTATGAGCCCTGCTCTAACTGGGAGCCAAACAGACAGATTGTATGGAGCCCTGCTCTAACTGGGAGCCAAAACAGGAGATTGTATGGACCCTGCTCTAACGGGAGCCAAAACAGGAGATTGTATGAGCCCTGCTCTAACTGGGAGCCAAAACAGGAGAGTTTGTATGGAGCCCTGCTCTAACTGGGAGCCAAAACAGGAGAGTTGTATGGAGCCCTGCCTCTATGGAGCCAAAACAGGAATTGTATGGAGCCTGCTCTTAACTGGAGCCAAAACAGGAATTGTATGGAGCCTGCTCTAGGGAGCCAAAACAGGAGAATTGTATGGAGCCCTGCTCTAAACTGGGAGCCAAAACAGACGAGGTTGACGTTCACATTTTAGATGTTTAACCACGATTGTTTTTGGTTTAACTAGAGAAATGTCAGGAGAAGCGTTACTGGGCCTTACAAGCCATTCATTGGTTTAACTAGAGAAATGTCCAGGAGAGACGTTTACTGGCCTTACAGCCATTCATTGGTTAACTAGAGAAATGGGTCCAGGGAGAGACGTTACTGTGGCCTACAGCCATTCATTGGTTTAACTAGAAGAATGGTCCAGGGAGAGAACGTTACTGGGCCTTACAGCCATTCATTGATCCACTGATAACTGCTGCCATCACACTAATCACTAATGTGTACTATGTCTGTCATATCACCACAGCTCCCAGGTAAACCACCACTGCGACCTGTTATGCTCTCATGGCTGGCCCTCGCTTCATGTGCATCGCCAACCCAATGGCTCCATCATCTTAAGTCTTTGCTAGGTAAAGCCCGCCTTATCTCAGCTCACTGGTCACCATAGCAGCACCCACCCGTAGCACAACGCTCCAGCAAGTATTATTTCACTGGCACCCCATGAGCCAATTCCTCCTCGGCCGCCTTTCCTTCCAGTTTCTGTGCTGCCAATGACTGGAACGAACTGCAAAAAATCACTGAAGCTGGAGACTCATATCTCCCTCACTAGCTTTAAGCACCAGCTCTCAGAGCCAGCTCACAGATCACTGTACCTGTACATATAGCCATCTGTAAATAGCCCATAAATACCTCATCCCATATTGTTATTATTTTATTTATTTTGCTCCGTTGCACCCAGTATTCTCTACTTTGCACATTCATCTTCTGCAACATTGATCACCAGTGTTTAATTGCTATATTGTAATTATTTTGCCAAACTATGGCCTATTTATTGCCTTACCTCCTTATCCTACCTCATTTGCACACACTGTATATAGCCTTTTCTATTGTATTATTGACTGTATGTTTGTTTATTCCATGTGTAACTCTGTGTTGTGTTTGTGTCGCACTGCTTTGTTTGTCTGGCCAGGTCGCAGTTGTAATGAAACTGGTTCAAACTGGCCTACCTGGTTAAATAAAGGTAAAATAAAAAAATAAAAAGGTTGACAGACCTCAGTCATTTCACCCAGCTCCCAGGGTAAAGCGACAGATCTCAGTCATATCCAAATAAGTCAACCAGCTCCCAGGGTAAAGCTGACACGAGTCCCTCAGTATATCACCAGCCCCAGGGTAAAAGCGACAGAGTCCTCAGTCATATCACCCAGCTCCAGGGTAAAGCTGACAGAGTCCTCAGTCATACACCCAGCTCCCAGGTAAAGCGGAACAGATCCTAGCTATCACCAGCTCATGGTAAAGCTAGACAGAGTCCTCAGTCCTATCACCCAGCTCCCAGGGTTAAAGCTGACAGAGTCCTCAGTCTACACCAGTCCAGGGTAAAGCCTGTGCCAGGAGAGACACGGAGTCTCACAAAGAAGTTAAGACGTCTACAGCTGCTTCAATAGGAAGTATGAAGCACCAGAGACCTAGGCACACACAGCTAGTAAAATAGCATCTACTGTAGAGTACTTTCTGCTCCTCATCAGGTTGTCCTTTAAATAGTAAAGTAAACATATTCTGCAGTGAGAGTAACTGCGTAACTATACAGTACTGTACATATTCTGGAGGACTGACTGAAACTTCAAACAAGGCACGTGGAACAAAGTCAACTCCACCATTTGTTTAATGAGAGAAATGAGTCCAGCGCCGCCATGAGGCAAATGCACTGTACGATAATGAGGGTAATGAATCAGGTAAAAAAAAACTAAAAAAACATTTCAATATGTGGGCCATTTCCACCTGGACAGAGTTAAGCGGTGATAACAGGAAACTCACCAGTCACAACACGCGGCCAGGATGTATGGCTGGTTCTCCTCTCCCAGTGAGGATATGACATCCTGATAAAGGCATGTTAACCAAACAGCCTTGAGCCTTCAGACAAGCAGGTTGCGTCCCACGTCTGGCCAACAGGCCCTCTGTTAATTGCCATAATGGAGAAAGGTGGAGCTGGAATGTATGATCTGTGATAACCAACCATCTGTTTGCGCAGGGCTGCAGCAGCAGTGTAGCAGGCAGTGCAATGGAGGCTGCTTGACGAGGGAGGTACGGCTCAAGGTAAACGTCTGGAGGAGCCAAAACAGGAGATTGTATGGAGCCCTGCTCTAACTGGGAGCCAAAACAGGAGATTGTATGGAGCCCTGCTCTAACTGGGAGCCAAAACAGACGAGGTTGACGTTCACATTTTTAGATGTTTAACCACGATTGTTTTTGGTTTAACTAGAGAAATGGTCCAGGGAGAGACGTTACTGGGCCTTACAGCCATTCATTGGTTTAACTAGAGAAATGGTCCAGGGAGGAGAAAAACGTGTACTGGGCCTTACGATAGCCAGCTTCATTGATCCACTGGATAACTGCTGCCAGTCACACTAATCACTATGGTGTATATGTCTGTCATATCACCCCAGGTCTCCAAATGGTAAACCCACCACTGCGACTGTATGGCTCTCTTGGCTGGCCCTCGCTTGCATAGTGCATCGCCAAACCCAATGGGTTCCTCAGGGGGGGTCATCTTGATGTGACAGTGTCTTTGGTAGGTAATGCCCGCTTATCTCAGTCTCACTGGTTGCCTACGATATAGTCGCCACCCACTACCGTAGCACACGCTCCCAGGCAGGTATAGTTTTTCTGGTCATACCATGTTGAGCCAATTCCTTCCTCGTCCGCCCGTGCCGCCTTTCCTTCCAGTTCTCTGCTGCCAATGACTGGAACGAACTGCAAAAATCAACTGAAGCTGGAGACTCATATCTCCCTCATAGCTTTAAGCCCAGCTCTCAGAGCAGCTCACAGATCACTGTACCTGTACATAGCCATCTGTAAATAGCCCATTCAAATACCTCATCCCATATTGTTTTATTTTATTTATTTTGCTCCGTTGCACCCAGTATCTTACATTGCACATTCATCTTCTGCACATTGATCACTCCAGTGTTTATTGCTATATTGTAATTATTTTGCCACTATGGCTATTTATTGCTTTACCTCCCTTATCCTACCTCATTTGCACACACTGTATATAGCCTTTTCTATTGTATTATTGACTGTGTATTTGTTTTATTCCTGTGTAACTCTGTGTTGTTGTTTGTGTCGCACTGCTTTGTTTTGTCTTGGCCAGGTCGCAGTTGTAAATGAGAACTTGGTTTCAACTGGCCTACCTGGTTAAATAAAGGTAAAATAAAAAAATAAAAAAGGTTGACAGAGCCCTCAGTCATATCACCCAGTCCAGGGTAAAGCTGACAGAGTCTCAGTCATATCACCAGTCCCAGGGTAAGCTGACAGAGTCCTCAGTCTATCACCCAGCTCCCAGGGTAAAGCTGACAGAGTCCTCAGTCATATCACCCGCTCCAGGGTAAAGCTGACAGAGTCCTCAGTCATATCACCCAGCTCCCAGGGTAAGCTGACAGAGTCCTCAGTCCTATCACCCAGCTCCAGGGTAAAGCTGAAGAGTCCTCAGTCGCTAATACTGCAGCTCCCAGGGTAAAGCTGACAGAGTCCTCAGTCCTATCACCCAGCTCCCAGGGTAAAGCCCTGTGGCCAGGAGAGACAGGAGTCTGTCACAAAGAAGTTTAAGACGTCTACAGCTGCTTTGAATAGGAAGTATGAAGCACCAGAGACCCTAGGCACACACAGCTAGTAAAATAGCATCTACTGTAGAGGTACTTTCTGCTCCTCATCAGGTTGTCCTTTAAATAGTAAAGTAAACATATTTTCTCTGCAGTGAGAGTAACTGCGTAACTATACAGTACTGTACATATTCTGGGGACGACTGACTGAAACTTCAAACAAGGCACGTGGAACAAAGTCAACTCCACCATTTGTTTAATGAGGAAATGAGTCCAGCGCCGCCATGAGGCAAATGCACTGTACGATAATGAGGGTAATGAATCAGGTAAAAAAAACTAAAAAAACATTTCAATATGTGGGCCATTTCCACCTGGACAGAGTTAAGCCGGTGATAACAGGAACACTCACAGTCACAACACGGGCCAGGATGTATGGCTGGTTCTCCTCTCCCAGTGAGGATATGACATCCTGATAAAGGCATGTTAACCAAACAGCCTTGAGCCTTCAGACAAGCAGGTTGCGTCCCACGTCTGGCCAACAGGGCCCTCTGTTAATTGCCATAATGGAGAAAGGTGGAGCTGGATGTATGATCTGTGATAAGCCAACCATCTGTTTGCGCAGGGCTGCAGCAGCAGGTAGCAGGCAGGCAATGGAGGCTGCTGAGGGGAGGACGGCTCATAGTAACGTCTGGAACGGGGCGAATGGAATGGCATCAAACACATAGAAACCATGTATTTGATACCCTCCCACCGATTCGTCTCCAGTCATTACCACGAGCCCGTTCTCCCCAATTAAGGTGCCACCAACCTTCTGTGCAGGCAGGTGACTGGATGATGAGAGGCATGCCTGTCGGTCTGCAGCACACAACACAACCAGGACAGGCTCTACACACACACAACACAACCAGGACAGGCTCTACACACACACAACACAACCAGGACAGTGCTCTTTACCACACCAACAACACAACAGACAGGTAGACACATCAACACTAAACACCAAACCAGACAGGCTCTACGACACACCAAACACAACCAGGAGACAGGCTCTACAACACACACAACAACCAGGAACAGGCTTCTACACACACAAACACAACCAGGAAAGGCTTCAACACACAACAACAAACAGGCTACCAGCGACAGGGGCTCTACAACAACCACAACACAACACCAGGACAGGCTATACACACCACACCACACACAAACCAGGACAGCCTACACACACCACACAACAAACAACAAACCAGGACAGGCTTCTACCACACACCACAACACAACCAAGGACAGGCTCTACACACACAACACAACCAGGGACAGGCTTCTATAGCACCCACAACACAAACAGGACAGCGGCTCTACACACAACAACACAACCAGGAGGCTGCTACAGACACACAACCACAACCAGGACAAGGCTCACACACACAAAACAACAACCAGGACAGGGGATCTACAGCACACAAAACACAACCAGGAAGGCTCTAACAGCATAACACAACCAGGTCGGCTCTACATACACAACACAACCAGGACAGGCCTCTAAAAAAAAAACACCACACAAACAAAACAACAGGCACAAGGCCTCTACCAACACCAGTAAACAAACCCAGGAAACCCAGGCTTCACAACATAACACAACCAGAACAGGCTCTACCATACACAAACACAACCAGGACAGGCTCTACACACATAACACAACCAGGGACACGGCTCTCCATCACAAAACAACCAACACAGACAGGCTTACAACACAACACCAAACCAGGACAGGCTCTACGACACAAGAACACAACCAGGACCACCAGGGCAGCTTTCATACACCACAACACACAAACCATAGGAACAGGCTCTGTGACAACACAAACCACAACCAGGGGGACAGGCCTCTACACACACCAACACAAACCAGGGACAAGGCTCTTACACCACAAGCACACACGCAGGGGACAGGGCTCTTACAACACCATACACAACAACGGTCGGGCTCTTTTATACCAACAAACCACCAACCCAGGAAAACAGTCTACATCACCACAACGAACAAACCTGGAACCAGGACAGGCTCTACACACAACACAACCAGGACCACCAGGACAGGCTCTACACACACAACACAACCAGGACAGGGTCTACAAGACACAACACAACCAGGACAGGCTCTACACACACAACACAACCAGGTCAGGCTCTATACACAACACAACCAGGACAGGCTCTATAGTAGGTGCAGGGGGATTTCTCCAACAAAATGTTTATCCTAGTTTTAATATGGACTGTGAGGTGTAGCAAGGTATTAGAAGGTCAATAGCTAAGAACTAGTTTATTTCACTGAAGATATGACTGTTTAATATAAGTAGAAGACATGGCGGCTTAACAATTTGCTACATAAGCTCTTAGACTCTTTCTCTAGTTTTCTCCACTGTTTTAGCTCCATACGTCTTATTGTTCTAGGACAGCATAATATCATTCCCCCACAATCCTCTGGTATAAATATCCCATATAACAAACAAAACACCATATGACGTTCATCAGCACCACAATAATCATATCACAGTGAATGGGAAGTGGGCGAAATTGGATTCCTGTCTTAATGATGTCCTAATAGTACAAACTCTCAGCTTAACTTCCAGACAGGTTGCCAGGGGGAGACCCCTTGGTGGGAAAGAAAATAACATTTCCCTTTGACTACCCCCCTGCTGAGGGGGGTAGTCAAAGCGCTAGTGAGTGGAGGGGGCGGGTTATTAGACAGTGAAAAAGAGCAGGCTAGGCCATGCTGTCTTTTAAAATGGCCTCTGTCAGCCACACCACAGCACACCACACCACACCACACCACAGCACAGCACAGCACAGGACCAATGACATAGCTTCCTGCATCCTGTGGTTCTAACACTTGGCAATTCTTTGGTCACATTTATCAAAACAAGACTATCATGGCTTTTCTGGGTAGTTATCAGGTGATGAGGAACTATTATGATGGTGAGGAACTCTTATGATGACGAAGAACTCTTATGGCGCCAACAGAGATTGTCGCCTCGCTTCAAGTCCTTAGGAAACTATGCAGTAATTCGTTTTTTTATGTATTATTTCTTACGTTGTTACCCCAGAAAATCTCAAGTGTGATTACATACAGCCGGAAAGAACTATTGGATATAAACATATAACATTACGACCAGGAGTATGACTTTCCCGAAGCAGATCCTTTGTTCGGACCTCCACCCTGGACGTGGGATCTTATCCCAGAGGCCGACCCAAAACAACGCGGTCGCCGCAGGAGAGGCGGACGGAGCGGCCTACTGGTCAGACTTAGAAGGCGAGCACACCATACACCGCTTCCGAGCATATTACTCGCCAATGTCCAATCTCTAGACAACATGGTGAACGAAATTAGGGCACGAGTTGCCTTCCAGAGAGACATCAGAGATTGTAACATTCTCTGTTTCATGGAAACATGGCTTACTTGGGATATGTTATCGGAGTAGGTACAGCCACCCGGTTTCTTCACGTATCGCGCCGACAGAAACAAACATCTCTCTGGTAAGAAGAAGGGTGGGGGTGTTTGCTTTATGATTAACGACTCATGGATTGATCATAACAACATACAGGAACTCAAGTCCCTTTGTTTACCTGCCATAGAATTCCTCATAATTAAATGCCAACCGCATTATCTACCAAGAGAATTCTCTTCGATTATATTCACAGCCGTGTATATCCCCCCCAAGCAGATCCCTCGACGGCCCTGAAAGAACTTCACTGGACTCTGTGTAAACTGGAAACCATATATCCTGAGCTTGCATTTATTGTAGCTGGGGATTTTAACAAAGTTAATCTGAGAACAAGGCTTCCTAAATTCTGTCAGCATATCGAATGCGCAACACGGGCTGGAAGCATTCTGGACCATAGCTACTCCAACTTCCACGATGCATGCAAAGCCCTCCCCCGCCCTCCCTTCGGCAAACCTGACCATGACTCCATTTTGCTGCTCCCAGCCTATAGACAGAAATTTAAACAGGAAACGCCCGTGCTCAGGTCTATCCAATGTCGGTCTGACCAATCGGATTCCAAGTGTCAAGATTGCCTCGATCACGTGGACTGGGATATGTTCCACCTAGCATCAGATAATAACATAGATGTATACGCTGACTCGGTGAGAGAGTTTATTAGCAAGTGCATCGGTGATGTTGTACCCACTGTGACTATTAAAACCTTCCCTAACCAGAAACCGTGGATTGATGGCAGCATTCGCGCAAAACTGAAAGCGCTAACCACCGCTTTTAATCATGGCAAGGTGACTGGAAACATGACCAAATACAAACAGTGTAGCTATTCCCTCCGCAAGGCAATCAAACAAGCAAAGCGTCAGTATAGAGACAAAGTAGAGTCGCATCAACGGCTATACACGAGACGTATTGGCAGGGTCTACAGTCAATCACTGATAAAAAAAGAAACCAGCCCCGTCGCGGACACCGTCTTGCTCCTAGACAAATTAAACAACTTCTTTGTCGCTTGAGGACAATACAGTTCGCACTGACATGGCCGCTACCAAAACCTCCAGGCTCTCCTTCACCGTGGCCAAACTGAGTACATTTTAACGTGTTACCTCGCAGGCTGATGGCCCAGACGGCATCCCTACCGCCCGTCCTCAGGCATGCTCAGACAGCGTGGCTGTGTGTTACGGACAATTCAAGAATAATGCCACCATTATTCTGTTCCAAGAAAGCTAGGTAACTGAAAGAATGACTATCGCCCCGTAGCATCATTCTGTCATATGAAGTGCTTGAGAGACTAGTCAAGGATCATATTCACCTCCACCCCACCTGATACCCTAGACCACTCCAATTTGCTTACCGCCCCAATAGGTCCACAGATGACGCCATCGCCATTCACACTGACACTTGCCCTATATCCATTCGGACAGAGGAATACTATGTGAGAATGCTGTTCAATCACAATCAACAAAGTGTATTTGTCATCTGCGCCGAATAACAGGTGTAGACTTACGTGAAACGCTTACTTACAGGTTCTAACCAAAGTGCAAAAAGGTATGAGGTGAACAATAGGTAAAAAATAACAACAGTAAAAGACACAGTGAAAATAACAGTCGATGCTATAACAGTAGCGAGGCTACTACAGGCACCGGGTTAGTCGGGCTGATTGAGGTTAGTACTCTGTAGATATGGTTTAAGTGACTATGCATTATGATGAACGAGAGTAGCAGTAGTGTAAAAGAGGGGGTGCGTGGGGTGGCGGGACACAATGCAGATAGCCCAGTTAGCCAATATGCGGTTAGCCATCTACACTGGTGGTCGAGCCAATTGGTAGTTGTACATGAATGTATAGTTAAGTGACATGCATATATGATAAACAGAGAGTAGCAGCAGCGTAAAAAGAGGGGTTGGGGGGTTGGGGGGGGGGCACACAATGAAAATGTCCAGGTAGCCATTTGATTACCTGTTCAGAGTCTTATGGTTGGGGGTAACTAAACGCTTCACGGGGTCTTAAACGCATCACCGGGGCAAACTACCTGCCCTCCAGGACACCTACCACCACCCGATGTCACAGGAGCCATAAAGATCATAGGCAACAACCACCCGAGCCACTGCCTGTTACCACAGCTATCACCGAAGGCGAGGTCAGTACAGGTGCATCAAAGCTGGGACAGAGAGACTGAAAAACAGCTTCTATATCAAGGCCATCAGACTGTTAAACAGCCATCATTAACATAGAGTGGCTGCTGCCAACATACTGACTCAAATCTCTTGCCACTTTAATAAATGTAATAAATGGATTTAATAAAGTTATCACTAGTCACTTTAAATAATTCCACTTTAATAATGTCTACATGTCCTACATTACTCATCTCATATGTATATACTGTATTTTATACCATCTACTACATCTTGCCTACGCCGCACAGCCATCGCTCATCCTTCTATTTATATGTTCATATTCTTATATATTCTCCTTTACATTTGTGTGTATAAAGTAGTCATTGTAAATTTGTTAGATTTCTTGTTAGATATTACTGCGCTGTCGGAACTAGAAGCACAAGCATTTCGCTACACTCGCGTTAACATCTGCTAATCATGTGTATGTGACCAATAAAATTGTGATTTGATTTGATTTGAACAGCAACCCTGCACCAATGTGGGTAATATCACTAGCATACGGTAGGGAGGAAACCAACTGAAACAAATGAATGGATCGCAGCAGTAGGCAGAGACCACGTCTCCTCGTGTTGTGTTTCAACCGAACCAACTGGATGCAAGATAAATTATAAAAGTTCATCATATTTTCTATGCAATTTTTCCCCTGTTGATTGACTGCTATTTGTTAATAAAGGGGTTTACTTGAAAGAAATCTCTGAACATTCAAGAGCTGTTACTTGTTCTATTCCAGTCACATATTTCCCTGGTCTCTAGTGGCTAGTTATATTGTTTTCGGTGAGGCGAGTTAAACATTCTAAACTGGATCTATTGTTGCTGTCCATTCTCCAATATGTCTCACACTAGAGGATTGTTAGAGCTTGGCTTTAATTGTTCTGTAGCCTGCTGTATTCCAACGGGACAACACAGTCCCTCGTACTCTGTTTTTTTTCAGCAAAGTGGTTTAGCTAGCTAGATATAAACAGAAATATGGCCAGTCTCATAAATAAATCCTGGGGGGTAAGTGTTTCTCTCCTTAAAATTCTACACTCCGGTAAACAAACTAGGAACTATGCATCCCTTAAGGCATCTGTAAACTCTAGCTCTGGAACGTCTGCTGTGAATGACAAATGTATTTGATGTAGCTCCGACATTGATGACTATTGTCTATATGGCTGGCTGCTGTGGAGATGCCTTGATTATCACCACAGCCTGACAGAATGAATCCATTATCAACTTGGGTTAGTGTTGTTTGCCCAGAGAGATGGATGGTGCTTTGAGGATCATGACGAGATGCAATATATTGACCAGGGGGCCTCATTATTTATAAATGTTGCGTATACACAGAATATTCCCCAAAACATTCTGGCACCACTTTATAAAAACTGAACTTGACGTGAGAATGTGCTTATCCTCCCGCAAACTTTAGACAATGAGTTTCTAGTGGTTGAAGTATTGCAACAGTAGCCTAGTAGCCCTGTGCAGGAATATATGATGAAACTCTTATTCAGAACAACAACAAAACACAGGCAGCTAAATATAATAAAACGATGCAATCATTTGTCATTAGTGAGAAGAGCAAAGATTTATTTATTTTACCTTTCAATCAATCAATCAATCAAATGTATTTATAAAGCCCTTTTTTACATCAGCCGATGTCACAAAGTGCTGTACAGAAACACAGCCTAAAACCCCAAACAGCAAGCAATGCAGATGTAGAAGCACGGTGGCTAGGAAAAACTCCCTAGAAAGGCCAGAACCTAGGAAGAAACCTAGAGAGGAACCATGCTCTGAGGGGTGGCCAGTCCTCTTCTGGCTGTGCCGGGTGGAGATTATAACAGAACATGGCAAAGATGTTCAAATGTTCATAGATGAGTTCAGTAGGTCTAATGTCCATTGCTCGTGTTTCGGCCCAAGCACGTCTCTTCTTCTTATTGATGTCCTTAAGTAGTGGTTTCTTTGCAACAATTCGACCATGAAGGCAATTCGACCTCTGAACAGTTGATGTTGAGATGTGTCTGTTACTTGAACTCTGTGAAACATTTATTTGGGCTGCAATCGGAGATGCAGTTAACTCAAATTAATTTATCCTCGCAGCAGAGGTAACTCTGGGTCTTCCTTTCCTGTGAGAGCCAGTTTCATCATAGTGCTTGATGGTTTTTGCGACTGCACTTGAAGAAACTTTCAAAGTTCTTGACATTTTCCCGAATTGACTGACCTTCATGTCTTAAAGTAATAATGGGCTGTCATTTCTCTTTGCTTATTTGAGCTGTTCTTACCATAATATGGACTTGGTCTTTCACCAAATAGGGCTATCTTCTGTACATAGAATAACCAATAATGACAAAGTGAAAACCTGTTTTTAGAATTTTTTTGCAACTTTATTTGAAATGAAATGCAGAAATATTCTAATTATATTATATTCTATTCAAATTCAATTAACTTTTATTTCCTTGGAGGGAACTTCATGTGTGGTGACAAAGGCTACATTCAAGACACATAACAACCTACAACACTAAAACATGTGAGCTGCAGTACAAAGGATACAATCCCAGGGTAAATACACATACAGTATGTTCTGTAGATGTATGCAACTACGAACTACTGTACTGTAGATGAATGTCACTACTAACTAATATACTGTACTGTGTGTAACTACTAACTACTGTACTGTAGATGAATGTCACTACTAACTAATATTACTGTACTGTGTGTAACTACTAACTACTGTACTGTAGATGATGTCACTACTACTAATATACTGTACTGTGTGTAACTACTAACTACTGGAGTGTAGATGTATGTAACTACTAACTAATATACTGTACTGTGTGTAACTACTAACTACTGTACTGTATATGTATGTAACCTACTAACTAATATACTGTACTGTGTGTAACTACTAACTACTGTACTGTAGATGAATGTCACTACTAACTAATATACTGTACTGTGTGTAACTACACCACAGGTCCAATACAGGTCTACACCACAGGACCCCCACAGGTCACACCACAGTTCCACACCACATGTCCACCACAGGCCCCACCAAGACCCACGATAGGTCCACCACTGGTCTACCACAGGTCCACCACAGGTCTACACCAGAGGAGAGGGCTATGGCTTTTCAGACCCTCTCATTTCAGAGGATCCTGCGGTAGGCCAGGCCTGCCACTCGCACATTTCCCCTTCATTTATTCCACAGGAATTCGGCTCCCATTTCCTGACTCATACTGGGCCTGATTCAAGTGAAACAAGCACACCCTGTAAACAGTCTCATTACTGAACTCCAACACTTCGTTATGCAGCAGGCAACGTCCCAATACCAGGCAGGGAGGAGATGATGTTGTGAAGCATGGTTTTTACAGCCAGGTCACCCGTGATATAAGTCAGTATTCAACGTCCATCCATGTCTGAGGACGTCGGGAGAGACGTTTGCAACAACTTCGAAATGTGACATTTGAAAAACATCGATGAATGTCTAATTCTGCGTGAGACTGTGAGAGCTAGTTGGGTTTGTAACACTATGCCTGAAATAGATGTATAGCAATGTAGAGTCATTTAGATACGTGTACTCCATGAAGTCATATACAGTGGGGCAAAAAAGTATTTAGTCAGCCACCATTGTGCAAGTTTCTCCACATTAAAAAGATGAGAGAGGCCTGTAATTTTCATCTAGGTACACTTCCAACTATGACAGACAAATGAGAAAAAAAATCCAGAAAATCACATTGTAGGATTTTTTATGAATTTATTTGCAAATTATGGTGGAAAATAAGTATTTGGTCACTACAAACAAGCAGATTTCTGGCTCTCACAGACCTGTAACTTCTTCTTTAAGAGGCTCCTCTGTCTTCCACTTGTTACCTGTATTAATGGCACCTGTTTGAACTTGTTATCAGTATAAAAGACACCTGTCCACAACTCAAACAGTCACACTCCAACTCCACTATGGCCAAGACCAAAAAGCTGTCAAAGGACACCAGAAACAAAATTGTAGACCTGCACCAGGCTGGGAAGACTGAATCTGCAATAGGTAAGCAGCTTGGTTTGAAGAAATCAACTGTGGGAGCAATTATTAGGAAATGGAAGACATACAAGACCACTGATAATCTCCCTCGATCTGGGGCTCCACGCAAGATCTCACCCCGTGGGGTCAAAATGATCACAAGAACGGTGGGGAAAAATCCCAGACCACACGGGGGGACCTAGTGATGACCTGCAGAGGCTGGGCCCAAAGTAACAAAGCCTACCATCAGTAACACACTACCGCCCAGGGCTCAAATCCTGCAGTGCCAGACGTTTCCCCCTGCTTAAGCCAGTACATGTCCAGGCCCGTCTGAAGTTTGCTAGAGAGCATTTGGATGATCCAGAAGAAGATTGGGAGAATGTCATATGGTCAGATGAACCAAATATAACTTTTTGGTAAAACTCAACTCGTCGTGTTTGGAGGACAAAGAATGCTGAGTTGCATCCAAAGAACACCATACCTACTGTGAAGCATGGGGGTGGAAACATCATGCTTTGGGGCTGTTTTTCTGCAAAGGGACCAGGACGACTGATCCGTGTAAAGGAAAGAATGAATGGGGCCATGTATCGTGAGATTTTGAGTGAAAACTCCTTCCATCAGCAAGGGCATTGAAGATGAAACATGGCTGGGTCTTTCAGCATGACAATGATCCAAACACACGCCCGGGCAACGAAGGAGTGGCTTCGTAAGAAGCATTTCAAGGTCCTGGAGTGGCCTAGCCAGTCTCCAGATCTCAACCCATAGAAAATCTTTGGAGGGAGTTGAAAAGTCCGTGTTGCCCAGCAATAGCCCCAAAACATCACCTGCTCTAGAGGAGATCTGCATGGAGGAATGGGCCAAAATACCAGCAACAGTGTGTGAAAACCTGTTGAAGACTTACAGAAAACGTTTGACCTCTGTCATTGCCAACAAAGGGTATATAACAAAGTATTGAGATAAACTTTTGTTATTGACCAAATACTTATTTTCCACCATAATTTGCAATAAATTCATAAAAAATCCTACAATGTGATTTTCTGGATTTTTTTTTCTCATTTTGTCTGTCATAGTTGAAGTGTACCTATGATAAAATTACAGGCCTCTCGTCTTTTAAAGTGGGAGAACTTGCACAATTGGTGGCTGACTAAATACTTTTTTGCCCCACTGTATATATCTAAATGATAAGCTATATCCGATACCTGTCGATTGAGGGATGCCCTAATTCCATTGTCATAGGTTATATAAGGATATAAAGCTCATGGACTATGCCAGAAGGAATTCAATGGAATGATACATTGGTCTTTAGCATCTGGGGGCAGGACCTAGGTGGACCACTGACCATGGACCAGAGCAGGTGGACCACTGACCATGGACCAGAGCTAGGTGGACCACTGACCATGGCCAGAGCTAGGTGGCCCACTGACCATGGACCAGAGCTAGGTGGACCACTGACCATGGACCAGAGCTGGTGGACCACTGACCATGGACCAAGCAAGGTGGACCACTGACCATGGACCAGAGCTAGGTGACCACTGACCATGGACCAGAGCTAGGTGGACCACTGACCATGGACCAGAGCTAGGTGGACCACTGACCATGGACCAGAGCTAGGTGGACCACTGACCATGGACCAGAGCTAGGTGGACCACTGACCATGGACCAGAGCTAGGTGGACCACTGACCATGGACCAGAGCTAGGTGGACCACTGACCATGGACCAGAGCTAGGTGGACCACTGACCATGGACCAGAGCTAGGTGGACCACTAACCATGGACCAGAGCTAGGTGGACCACTGACCATGGACCAGGCTAGGTGGACCACTAACCATGGACCAGAGCTAGGTGGACCACTGACCATGGACCAGAGCTAGGTGGACCCACTAACCATGGACCAGAGCTAGGTGGACCACTGCCATGGACCACAGTAAGTGGACACGACCATGGACCAGAGCTAGGTGACCACTGACCATGGACCAGAGCTAAGTGGACCACTAACCATGGACCAGAGCTAAGTGGACCACTGACCATGGACCAGAGCTAGGTGGACCACTGACCATGGACCAGAGCTAGGTGGACCACTGACCATGGACCAATAGGTGACCACTACCATGGACCAGAGCTAGGTGAACCACTGACCATGGACCAGAGCTAGGTGACCACTGACCATGGACCAGAGCTAGGTGGACCCTGACCATGGACCAGAGCTAGGTGGACCACTGCCATGGACCAGAGCTAGGTGGACCACTAACCATGGACCAGAGCTAAGTGGAGGAAGCGCAGTCAAACCCCAAGCTCTTCATTCCATAAAAAGTTCAAATACACATTGTAGCATCCTAAGCAAACCACTCCCACAATATGTCTACTTCGTACCCTCTGCCCTTTCAAAACGATGCAATCATCATGATAATTTGTAATACTACAATTAAACTTGTGTAATTTCATGTTTAAATTGCAGTTGTGACAGGAATAGACTCTATATTGGTACCCCTGTAATAGCTTCGCTACTTGTTATTTTTAA
>NW_019942686.1:289218-300934 GCF_002910315.2 Salvelinus sp. IW2-2015
CTGTTTCAGAACACACAGAACACAGACGGTTTAGGTCCCGTGTGGCTCAGTTGGTAAGCATGGCGCTTGCAACGCCAGGGTTGTGGGTTCATTCCCCACGGGGGACCAGGATGAATATGTATGAACTTTCCAATTTGTAAGTCGCTCTGGATAAGAGCGTCTGCTAAATGACTTAAATGTAAAATGTAATGTAAATGGTTTAGAACACAGAACACAGACTGTTTAGAACACACAGAACACAGACTGTTTAGAACACACAGAACACAGACTGTTTAGAACACACAGAACACAGACTGTTTAGAACACACAGATCGCAGACTGTTTATTAAAACACACAGAACACAGACGGTTTAGAACACAGAACACAGACGGTTTAGAACACACAGAAACACCAGACGGTTTTAACACACAGAAACACAGACTGTTTAGAACACACAGAACACAGACTGTTTAGAAACACAAGAACACAGACTGTTTAGAACACACAGAACACAGACTGTTTAGAACACACAGATCGCAGACTGTTTATTTAAAACACACAGAACACAGACGGTTTAGAACACAGAACACAGACTGTTTAGAACACACCGAACACAGACTGTTTAGAAACACACAGAACACAGCTGTTTAGAACACACAGAACACAGACTGTTTAGAACACACAGAACACAGACTGTTTAGAACACACAGAACACAGACTGTTTAGAACACACAGATCACAGACTGTTTATTAAAACACACAGATCACAGACTGTTTAGAACACACAGAACACAGACTGTTTAGAACACACAGATCACAGACTGTTCACACCTGTGGTGCCAGAGAATGTGCATTACAGCAACCCCAGATGTAAAATAGTTGACTACTATAAATTACTTCTCAGAAAGTATTGAGCTTTTAAGAGCAGTAAAACAAGGCTGTCTGTTGTCTCCATATCTATTTATTATGGCCATTGAAAAGCTAGCTATTAAAATTAGATCCAACAAGAACATCAAGGGGTTAGAAATACAGGGGATAAAAACTGAAGTCTCAATGTATGCCGATGACTCTAGTTATTTTCCTAAGTCCACAATCTGGATCCCCGCACAGTCTCATTGAAGATCTTGATCACTTTTCTAGCCTCTCTGGATTAAAACCTAATTATGACAAGTGTACCATATTACGTATTGGACCGTTAAAAGACACAGTGTTTACACTACCTTGTAGTTTGCCAATAAAATGGGCGGATGGTGAAGTAGAAATACTTGGTATTCACATCTCAAAAAATATAAATTAACTTACCACAATCAATTTCAATAGAAAGTTTGCAAAAATAGATATGATTCTGCAACCATGTAGAGGTAAATACTTGTCTATTTTTGGAAAAATCACATTGATTAACTCTTTGGTCCTATCACAGTTTACTTACTAATGGTGCTGCCTACTCCAGACGACTCGTTTTTTAAAATCATATCAGCAAAAAATATTTCATTTTATTTGGAATGCTAAGGCAGACAAAATTAAATGTGCCTATTTATATAATGAATATGAGTTTGGGGGGCTAAAATGATTACATATTAAAGCTTTATTAAACCTCTCACTAAAAGCTTAAGTAACATAACTTATACTTAAACCCCAAATGGTTCTCCAGTAGATTATTAAGAAAGGCTCATCCTTGGTTCAAAAATGGCCTTTTTGCCTTTATACAGATTACAACTTCTCATTTCCGACTAATTGAAATTTTCATTTTGTTTAAAGTGTTGCCCTTTTTTAAACAAGCCATACAAAGATGGTTACAATTTCAGTTTTATCCTCAAGAAACATACAGATTGCAAAATAAATGGGAAGAGATTTTCGATGTACCGATTCCATGGCACATGACCCCTGTATATATGAACTGGTATAAAAAACAACATTGATTCAACATTTTGAGTTTTTCAATTTAAATTATTGTACAGAATTCTTGCCACCAACAGAATGCTATATATATGGGCATATGACAATCTCAGCTCTGTAGATTTTACTGCAAAGGAACAGACACAATAGATCATTTATTCTGGTATTGCCCCATGTAGCTGGTCACAGGTTCAGGAACGGTTAAAAAATCACAACATGCACTTCAAATGAACCTTACAAATAGCAGTGTTGGGCGATCTGGAAAGCCAT
The DNA here is from genome assembly GCF_002910315.2 of Salvelinus sp. IW2-2015. Lineage (NCBI taxonomy): Eukaryota > Metazoa > Chordata > Actinopteri > Salmoniformes > Salmonidae > Salvelinus > Salvelinus sp. IW2-2015. The sequence continues at coordinate 291,365 of NW_019942686.1, forward strand.
AGTCAGTCAATAAATAATATATTAATACTCCTAGGAAAGGTTTTCGTCTTTAGCTCACAATCTGTGGATACTATTGGATTAGAAAGGTTGAAAACCTACGTAAAACATCACAGCACAATGGAAAAACGTATGGCACATGGAAACCAAACGAGTTCTATGGTGATAGGTGGGATGGGCTGAGAGTGGCTGAGGGGTGGGATTAAAGAGTTTATGTTTGGTCAAATGTATTATTATTATGAGACTGCTTTATACAAAAGTACCATGTATGTAAAATGTACGTATATGTAGCAGAAAAGCTGTAAAAAACAAACAAGATATGTGTCCTCTGAAGAGGGGGTGAAAATGAAATACAAAAAATGTCTGCTTCGTACTCTCTGCCCTTCCAAAACGCTGTAATCATCAAGATCATTTGTAATACTACAATTAAACTCATGTAATTTCATATTTAAATTGTAATTGTGACAGGAATAGACATATTCATTACCAACTAACCACATTATGCTCATCATCACGTTGAGTATCATACATTACCTAATATCCTCTGTCATTTAATCTCTGGCATTTTCACAACAGGCATCTTCTAGGGAATCATTGCTACTTTAAATGTATTTGTCACATCTCTCCAACTTGGTGCTCTCTCCGCTGTGTCTCAACTGTAATTTGTAATGTTAAATAAAGGCCAATTCATTTCCTGCAGGCCTGACTAATCGCCAAGGTGCCTTAGATTCTAATTCATTATCTTCCTCTTCTCCTGCTCTAAACACACAGAACACAGACAGTTTAGAACACACAAAACACAGACTGTTTAGAAACACACAGAACACAGACGGTTTAGAACACACAGCACACAGAACACAGACGGTTTAGAACACACAGCACACAGAACACAGACGGTTTAGAACACACAGCACACAGAACACAGACGGTTAGAACACACAGAACACAGGCGGTTTAGAACACACAGAACACGACTGTTTAGAACACACAGAACACAGACTGTTAGATCAAACATAACACAGACTGTTTAGAACACACAGAACACAGACTGTTTAGAACACAAAGCACACAGACTGTTTAGAACACACAGAAAGAACACAGACGGTTTAGAACACACAGAACACAGAACACAGACGGTTTAGATCAAACATAACACAGACTGTTTAGATCAAACATAACACAGACTGTTTAGAACAACACAGAACACAGACTGTTTAGAACACACAGCACACAACTGTTTAGATCAAACATAACACAGACTGTGCTGACAAACTGCCTGGGAGCTCCTCAGTGGTGAAACTCCTCCTCCTTCAATCAGTGTGAACCAGGTGAACAAATCTTCCAGGCAATCTGGGCGTGCCAGCACATGGCTCTGCTGTTGTCTTTAGACCGCAGTGAAAGGAGCATTTATAACACCACAAGACCAAGGAAACTTCATCTTTGTGATCAAGGTGTTTAGAACACACAGAACACAGACGGTTTAGAACACACAGAACACAGACGGTTTAGAACACACAGAACACAGACTGTTTAGAACACACAGAACACAGACGGTTTAGAACACACAAAACCAGACTGTTTAGAACACACAGAACACAGAGGGTTTAGAACACACAAAACACAGACTGTTTAGAACACACAGAACACAGACGGTTTAGAACACACAGAACACAGACTGTTTAGAACACACAGAACACAGATGGTTTAGAACACACAGAACACAGACTGTTTAGAACACACAGAACACAGACTGTTTAGAACACACAGAACACAGACGGTTTAGAACACACAGAACACAGATGGTTTTAGAACACACAGAACACAGACGGTTTAGAACACACAGACACAGACCGTTTAGAACACACAGAACACAGACGGTTTAGAAAACACAGAACACAGACTGTTTAGAAAACACAGAACACAGACGGTTTAGAACACACAGAACACAGAGGGTTTAGAACACACAAGAACACAGACGGTTTAGAACACACAGAACACAGACGGTTTAGAAAACACAGAACACAGACTGTTTAGAACACACAGAACACAGACTGTTTAGGACACACAGAACACAGGCTGTTTAAAAACATACAACACAGACACAGACTGTTTAGAACACACAGAACACAGACGGTTTAGAACACACAGAACACAGACTGTTAGGAACACACAGAACACAGACTGTTTAAAATACACAGAACACAGACTGTTTAAAACACATACAACACAGAACACAGACTGTTTAGAACACACAGAACACAGACGGTTTAGAACAAACATAACACAGACTGTTTAGATCAAACATAACACAGACTGTTTAGAACACACAGAACGTTTAGAACACACAGAACACAGACTGTTTAGAACACACAAACACAGACTGTTTAGATCAAACGTAACACACAGAACACAGACTGTTTAGAACACACAGAACACAGACTGTTTAGAACACACAAGACACAGACTGTTAGAACACACAGAACCAGACAGTTTAGATCAAACATAACACAACAGAACACAGACTGTTTAGAACACACAGAACACAGACTGTTTAGAACACACAGACACAGACTGTTTAGACACACAGAACCAGGCTGTTTAAAACACACAGAACACAGACTATTTAAAACACACAGAAACACAGGCTGTTTAAAACACATAGAACACACAGAACACAGACTGTTTAGAACACACAGAACACAGACCGTTTAGAACACACAGAACACAGACTGTTTAGAACACACAGAACACAGACTGTTTAGAACACACATAACACAGACTGTTTAGATCAAACATAACACAGACTGTTTAGAACACACAGAACACAGACGGTTTAGAACACACAAAACACAGACTTTTAGAACACACAGAACACAGAGGGTTTAGAACACACAAAACACAGACTGTTTAGAACACACAGAACACAACGGTTTAGAACACACAGAACACAGACTGTTTAGAACACACAGAACACAGATGGTTTAGAACACACAGAACACAGACTGTTTAGAACACACAGAACACAGACTGTTTAGAAACACAGAACACAGACGGTTAGAACACACAGAACACAGATGGTTTAGAACACACAGAACACAGACGGTTTAGAACACACAGAACACAGACGGTTTAGAACACACAGAAACAAGACGGTTTAGAAAACACAGAACACAGACTGTTTAGAAACACAGAACACAGACGGTTTAGAACACACAGAACACAGAGGGTTTAGAACACACAGAACACAGACGGTTTAGAACACACAGAACACAGACGGTTTAGAAAACACAGAACACAGACTGTTTAGAACACACAGAACACAGACTGTTTAGGACACACAGAACACAGGCTGTTTAAAACACACAGAACACACAAAACACAGACTGTTTAGAACACACGAACACAGGCTGTTTAAAACACACAGAACACACAAAACACAGACTGTTTAGAAAACAAAAGACAGACTGTTTAGAACACATATAACACAGGCTGTTTGAACACACAGAACACACAGAACACAGACTGTTTACAACAAACAAATACAGACTGTTTAGAACACACAGAACACAGGCTGTTTAAAATACACAGAACACAGGCTGTTTAAAACACATACAACACAGAACACAGACTGTTTAGAAACACACAGAACACATACTGTTAGGATCACACAGAACACAGGCTGTTTAAAACACATACAACACAGAACACAGACTGTTAGAACACACAGAACACAGACGGTTTAGAACACACAGAACACAGACTGTTAGGAACACACAGAACACAGACTGTTTAAAATACACAAACACAGACTGTTTAAAACACATACAACACAGAACACAGACTGTTTAGAACACACAGAACACAGACTGTTAGGAACACACAGAACACAGGCTGTTTAAAACACATACAACACAGAACACAGACTGTTTAGAACACACAGAACACAGACGGTTTAGAACACACAGAACACAGACTGTTAGGAACACACAGACACAGACTGTTTAAATACACAGAACACAGACTGTTTAAACACATACAACACAGAACACAGACTGTTTAGAACACACAGAACACAGACGTTTAGAACAAACTAACACAGACTGTTTAGATCAAACATAACACAGACTGTTTAGAACACACAGAACGTGTTAGAACACACAGAACACAGACTGTTTAGAACACACAGAACACAGACTGTTAGATCAAACGTAACACACAGAACACAGACTGTTTAGAACACACAGAACACGACTGTTTAGAACACACAGAACACAGACTGTTTAGAACACACAGAACACAGACAGTTTAGATCAAACATAACACACAGAACACAGACTGTTTAGAACACACAGAACACAGACTGTTTAGAACACACAGAACACAGACTGTTTAGAACACACAGAACACAGGCTGTTTAAAACACACAGAACACAGACTATTTAAAACACACAGAACACAGGCTGTTTAAAACACATAGAACACACAGAACACAGACTGTTTAGAACACACAGAACACAGACCGTTTAGAACACACAAGAACACAGACTGTTTAGACACACAGAACACAGACTGTTTAGAACACACATAACACAGACTGTTTAGATCAAACATAACACAGACTGTTTAGAACACACAGAACGTTTAGAACACACAGAACACAGACTGTTTAGATCAAACATAACACACAGAACACAGACTGTTAGAACACACAGAACACAGACTGTTTAGAACACACAGAACACAGACTGTTTAGAACACACAGAACACAGACTGTTTAGATCAAACATAACACACAGAACACAGACTGTTAGAACACACAGAACACAGACGGTTTAGATCACACAGAACACAGACTGTTTAGAACACATAACCAGACTGTTTAGATCAAACTAACACAGACTGTTTAGATCAAACATAACACAGACTGTTTAGAACACATAACACAGGCTGTTTAAAACATACAGAACAGACTGTTTAACACACAGACACAGACTGTTTAAAACACACAGAACACAGACTGTTTAAAACACACAGAACACAACTGTTTAGAACACATAACCCAGACTGTTTAGATCAAACATAACACAGACTGTTTAGATCAAACATAACACAGACTGTTTAGAACACATAACACAGGCTGTTAAAACATACAGAACACAGACTGTTTAAAACACACAGAACACAGACTGTTTAAAACACACAGAACACAGACTGTTTAAAACACACAGAACACAGACTGTTTAAAACACACAGAACACAGACTGTTTAGAACACATAACACAGGCTGTTTAAAACATACAGAACACAGACTGTTTAAAACACACAGAACACAGACTGTTTTAAAACACACAGAACACAGACTGTATAGAAACACACATAACACAGACTGTTTAAAACACACAGAACACAGACTGTTTAAAACACACAGAACACAGACTGTTTAAAAACACACAGAACACAGACTTTTTAGAACACACATAACACAGACTGTTTAAAACACACAGAACACAGACTGTTTAAAACACACAGAACACAGACTGTTTAGAACCCACAGAACACAGACTTTTTAGAACACACAGAACACAGACTGTTTAGAACACACAGAACACAGACTGTTTAGAACACACAGAACACAGACTGTTTTAGAACACACAGAAACACAGACTGTTTAAAACACACAGAAACACAGACTGTTTAGACACACAGAACACAGACTATTTAGAACACACATAACACAGACTGTTTAAAACACACAGAACACAGACTGTTTAGAACAACATAACACAGGCTGTTTAAAACATACAGAACACAGATTTTTTAAACACACAGAACACAGACTGTTTAAAACACACAGAACACAGACTGTTTAAAACACACAGAACACAGACTGTTTAGAACACAACATAACACAGACTGTTTAAAACACACAGAACACAGACTGTTTAAAACACACAGAACACAGACTGTTTAGAACACACAGAACACAGACTGTTTAGAACACACAGAACACAGCTGTTAGAACACACAGAACACAGACTGTTTAAAACACACAGAACACAGACTGTTTAGAACACACAGAACACAGACTATTTAGAACACACAGAACACAGACTGTTTAGAACACACAGAACACAGACTGTTTAGATCAAACATAACACAGTGTAATGGCTTTCGTCGGTAGAAGGAGAGGAGGACCAAAGCGTATCCATAATTTATTAGAATACTTCTCAATATGAACAAAAACAATAAACAGAAGAAAAACCAATGAAGCTACAGTCCCGAACTAGTGAACACAGAAAAAACCAGGAACACACGAACAGGAACAATCACCCACAAACCAACAGTGAAAACAGGCTACCTTAATATGGTTCCCAATCAGAGACAACGTAAACCACCTGCCTCTGATTGAGAACCATATCAGGCCAATAGACAAACCTAAACAAAGAAACACATAACATAGACTACACCCACCCAGCTCACGTCCTGACCAACTAAACAAAGACTAAACAAAGGAAAATAAGGTCAGGAACGTGACACACACAGACTGTTTAGATCAAATATAACACAGACTGTTTAGATCAAACATAACACAGACTGTTTAAAACACACAGAACACAGAACACAGAACACACAGAACACAGACTGTTTAGAACACACAGAACACTGACTGTTTAGAACACACAGAACACACAGAACACAGACTGTTTAGAACACACAGAACACAGACTGTTTAGAACAAACAGAACACAGACTGTTAAGATCAAACATAACACACAGAACACAGACTGTTTAGAACACACAGAACACAGATGGTTCACACCTGTGTTGCCAGAGAATGTGCATTTAGAGGATATACTAAGAAAGTGTGTCATACTAGGTTTGCGGAAAATCAATTCACAAAGCTTTATTGTCTATTCTAAAATGTTCTTTGGCACTAAGCTCACATGCAGCACATAAAAACACATCCTCTTAAAGGACAACAGCATCTCAGTATGACCATAATAATGGTTTATACTGTAGTCTGAAACTGTAATTTATAAGTAATTTACGAATCATTTAGACAAACAAGATATTAAACAGAAAAGCATGTGGAGTCTGTGGTTACTTCACTGCTTAATTATCTAAACGATTGTAAACTATGACATCATCTGTTCCATGGCTTCTCTTGGACAGAAACATGTATGTCAATTAAACTACAGCGCAGGATGATTTTCCAATAGTCTCTGGCCCATCTCTTTCCCCTGCTGCAGAGAGATGACTGTGCTGCTGTCCGGCTATATTCAAATGAGCCAAACAAATGGTTGTGTCGTTTACCCCTCCGATCCAGAGCGCTCCAGCTGAACACTGCTGGCAAACTGTACGGAGGGAAGTGCGTGACTCTGATGGCTTCAGTGGCATCACTTCGAAATTGATTTAGAAAATAGTGTTCAGGGGACTGGGATTTGTAATCTAGTATCAAAGATAAAGGAACAAACAAATGTGTGTGAAACAACACACCTTCTGAGATCCGAATGAGCAAGGGGAAGTAGTCACCATACCCTACCTATCCCATGAATGGGCCTACACCCTACTGTACTTCAGATGCACACTACTGTACTTCAAATTAACTCTACTGTAAGTCAGAGGAACCCTACTGTACCTCAGATGCTCCCTACTGTAACTCAGAGGGACCCTACTGTAACTCAGAGAGACCCTACTGTAACTCTGAGGGACCCTACTGTAACTCAGAGGGACCCTACTGTAACTCAGAGGGACCCTACTGTACTTTAGATGCACCCTACTGTAAACTCTTGTAGGAGACCCTACTGGTAACTCCAGAGGGACCCCTACACTGTAACTCAGAGAGCCCTACTCGTACTTTAGATGCACCCTAACTGTTAACTCGACCCTAGTAGACCTACAGAGCAGAGAACCCTCGTGTAACTCAGAGGGACCAATACTGTACATCTCAAGATGCGACCATACTGTAACTCACAGAGAGAAGCCTTAAAAAACTTGTAACTCAGAGGGACCCAGCTGTAACTAGGCACAACGAGCCATACTAAGCTCAGAAGGACCCTTACATGTACTCAGAGGGACGCTAACTGTAAACTCAGAGGGCCCCACTTACTTAGATGCACATCGTACTCAGGAGCTACGTAACTCAGAGGCGACCCTACTTCTTGACCACTTAACCGAGGCGGCCCTCTGTATTAGATGACCCTAACTGTATCTCATGAGGACCCTACTGTAACTCAGAGGGACGCGCACTGTACTTTATGGTGGCACCCTACGTTAACTCAGAGAGACCCACTGTAACTCAGAAGGACGCGACTACTGTATCTCAGAGGGACGCCTACCTGTTAATCAAGAGGGACCCTACTGTACTGTTAAATGCACCCTACTGTAACTCAGAGGACCGGACTACTGTACGTTTAAATGCACCCTAGCTGTAATCTCAGAGGGACCACTACGTGAGTAACACAGAGGGACGCACTAAACTGTATATCAGAGGTGACCCTCTGTAACTCAGGGACCCTACTGTAACTCAGAGACAGCCATCTGTTTGATATCCCCTACTGTAACTTAGAGGGACCCTCTGTATTAGTATGCCCCTACTGTAACTAGAGGGAGTGAGTCGCCTGGGCTGGTTATATTCCTCTACTGTAACTCAGAGGGAGTGAGTGACTGGGCCTGTTTATTCCTCTACTGTAACTCAGAGGGAGTGAGTCGACTGGGCTGTTTATTCCTCTACTGTAACTCAGAGGGAGATGAGTCGACTGGGCTGTTTATTCCTCTACTGTAACTAAGAGGAGTGAGTCGACTGGGCCTGTTTATTCCTCTACTGTAACTCAGAGGGAGTGAGTCGACTGGGCTGTTTATTCCTCTATTGTAATCTCAGAGGGAGTGAGTCGACTGGCCTGTTTATTCCTCTACTGTAACTCAGAGGGAGTGAGTCGACTGGGCCTGTTTATTCCTCTACTGTAACTCAGAGGGAGTGAGTCGACTGGGCCTGTTTATTTCCCCTACTGTAACTCAGAGGAAGTGGAGTCGAACTGGGCCTGTTTATTCCTCTACTTGTAACTCAGAGGGAAGTGAGTCGACTGGGCCTGTTTATTCCTCTACTGTAACTCAGAGGGAGTGAGTCGACTGGGCCTGTTTTATTTCCTCTACTGTAACTCAGAGGGAGTGAGTCGACTGGGCCTGTTTTATTCCTCTACTGTAACTCAGAGGGAGTGAGTCGACTGGGCCTGTTTATATCCTCTACTGTAAACTCAGAGGGAGTGAGTCGACTGGGGCCTGTTTATTCCTCTACTGTAACTCAGAGGGAGTGAGTCGACTGGCCTGTTTATTCCTCTACTGTAACTCAAGAGGGAGTGGAGTCGACTGGGACTGTTTATTCCTCTACTGTAACTCAGAGGGAGTGAGTCGACTGGAGCCTGTTTATTCCTCTACTGTAACTCAGGAGGAGTGAGTCGACTGGGCCTGTTTATTTCCTCTACTGTAACTCAAGAGGGAGTGAGTCGACTGGGCCTGTTTATTCCCTCTACTGTAACTCAGAGGGAGTGAGTCGACTGGGCCTGTTTATTCCCC
>NW_019942686.1:302068-305884 GCF_002910315.2 Salvelinus sp. IW2-2015
GACTGGGACTGTTTATTTACTCTAATGTAACTCAGAGGGAGTGAGTCGACTGGGCTGGTTTATTCCTCTACTGTAACTCAGAGGGATGGAGTCGACTGGGCCTGTTTATTCCTCTACTGTAACTCAGAGGGAGTGAGATCGACTGGACTGTTTATTCTCTACTGTAACTCAGAGGGAGTGAGTCGACTGGGCTGTTTATTCTCTACTGTAACTCAGAGGGAGTGAGTCGACTGGGCCTGTTTATTCCTCTACTGTAACTCAGAGGGAGTGAGTCGACTGGGCTGTTTATTCCACTACTGTAACTCAGAGGGAGTGAGTCGACTGGGCCTGTTTATTCCTCTACTGTAACTCAGAGGGATGAGTCGACGGGGCCTGTTTATTCCTCTACTGTAACTCAGAGGGAGTGAGTCGACTGGGCCTGTTTATTCCTCCTACGTAATCAGAGGGAGTGAGTCGACTGGGCCTGGTTATTCCTCTACTGTAACTCAGAAGGGAGTGAGTCGACTGGGGCCTGTTTTATCCCCTACTGTAACTCAGAGGGAGTGAGTCGACTGGGCCTGTTTATTCCTCTACTGTAACTCAGAGGGAGTGAGTCGACTGGGCCTGTTTATTCCTCTACTGTAACTAAGAGGGAGTGAGTCGACTGGGCCTGTTTATTCCTCTACTGTAACTCAGAGGGAGTGAGTCGACTGGGCCCTGTTTATGTCCTCTACTGTAAACTCAGAGGGAGTGAGTCGACTGGGCCTGTTTATTCCCTACATCTGTAACTCAGAGGGAGTGAGTCGACTGGGCCTGTTTATTCCTCTTACTGTTTAACTAAGAGGGAGTGAGTCGACTGGGCCTGTTTATTCCTCTATCTGTACTAAGAGGGAGTGAGTCGACTGCCTGTTTATTCCCTACTGTAAGACTCAGAGGAGTGAGTCGACTGGGCCTGTTTATTCCTCTACTGTAAGACTCAGAGGGAGTGAGTCGACTGGGCTGTTATTCCTCTACTGATCAGAGGGAGTGAGTCGACTGGGCTGCTTATTTCTCTCTATTGTAACTAAGAGGGAGTGAGTCGACTGGGCCTGTTATTCCCCTACTGTAACTCAGAGGAGTTGAGTCGACTGGGCCTGTTTTTCCTCTACTGTAACTCAGAGGGAGTGAGTCGACTGGGCCTGTTTATTCCTCTACTGTAACTCAGAGGGAGTGAGTCGGACTGGGCCTGTTATTCCCCTACTGTAACTCAGAGGAGTTGAGTCGACTGGGCCTGTTTATTCCTCTCTGTAACTCAGAGGGAGTGAGTGACTGGGCCTGTTTATTCCCCTACTGTATACTCAGAGGGAGTGAGTCGACTGGGCCTGTTTATTCCTCTATTGTAACTAAGAGGGATTGAGTCGACTGGGCCTGTTTATTCCTCTACTGTAGACTCAGAGGGAAGTGACCGACTGGGCCTGTTTATTCCCCTACTGTAACTCAGAGGGAGTGAGTCGACTGGCTGTTTATTCGCTCTATTGTAACTTCAGAGGGAGTGAGTCGACTGGGCCTGTTATTTTCCTGCTATTTACTCAGAGGGAGTGGAGTCGACTGGGCCGTTGATTCCTCTACGTAACTCAGAGGTAGTGAGTCGACTGGGCCTGTTTATTCCTCTATTGCGTAACTCAGAGGGAGTGAGTCGACTGGCCTGTTTATTCCTCTACTGTAACTCAGAGGGAGTGAGTCGACTGGGCCTGTTATTTCCCCTACTTGTAGACTCAGAGGGAGTAGTCACTGCTGTTATTCTCTATGTACTCAAGCGGAGTGAGTCGATGGCCTGTTTGATTCCTCTATTGTACCTGCAGAGGGAGTGAGTCGACTGGTCTGTTTATTCCTCTACTTGTAACTCAGAGGAGTGAGTCGACTGGGCCTGTTTATCCTCCTACTGTAACTCAGAGGGAGTGAGTCCGACTGCCTGTTTATTCCTCTATTGTAACTCAGAGGAGTGAGTCGACTGGCCTGTTTATTCCTCTACGTTGTAACTCAGAGGGAGTGAGTCGACTGGGCCTGGTATTCCTCTACTGTAACTCAGAGGCAGAGTGGAGTCCGACTGGGCCTGTTTATTCCTCTACTGTAACTAAGGGTGAGTCGACTGGGCTGTTTATTCCTCTACTGTAACTCAGAGGGAGGAGTCGACTGGGCCTGTTTATCCCCTACTGTAACTCAGAGGGAGTGAGTCGACTGGGCCTGTTTATCCCCTACTATAACTCAGAGGGAGTGAGTCGACTGGGCCTGTTTTATTCCCTACTGTAACTTAGAGGGCGTGAGTCGACTGGGCCTGTTTATTCCTCCTACTGTAAACTCAGAGGGAGTGAGTCGATGGGCCTGTTTATTCCTCTACTGTAACTCAGAGGAGTGAGTCGACTGGGACTGTTATTCCCCTACTGTAACTCAGAGGAGTGAGTCGACTGGGCCTGTTTATTCCTCACTGTAATCAGAGGGAGTGAGTCGACTGGGCCTGTTTATTCCTCTACTGTAATCCAGAGGAGTGAGTCGACTGGGCCTGTTTATTCCCCTACTGGTAACTCAGGAGGGATGAGTCGACTGGCCTGTGTTTATTCCTCTATGTAACTCAGAGGGAGTGAGTCGACTGGCTGTTTATTCCTCTACTGTAACTCAGAGGGAGTGAGTCGGACTGGGCCTGTTTATTCCTCTACTGTAACTCAGAGGGAGTGAGTCGACTGGCTGTTTATTCCCCTACTGTAACTCAGAGGGAGTGAGGTCGACTGGGCCTGTTTATTCCTCTATTGTATACTCAGGGGAGTGAGTCGACTGGGCCTGTTTATTCCTCTACTGTAACTCAGAGGGAGTGAGTCGACTGGGCCTGTTTATTCCTCTACTGTAACTCAGAGGGAGTGAGTCGACTGGGACTGTTTATTCCTTCTACTGTAACTCAGAGGGAGTGAGTCGACTGGGGCCTGTTTTTCCTCTACTGTAACTCAGAAGGAGTGAGTCGACTGGGCTGTTTATTCCTCTACTGTAACTCAGAGGGAGTGGAGTCGACTGGCGTTTTATTCCCCTACTGTAACTCAGAGGAGTGGAGTCGACTGGGCCTGTTTATTCCTCTATTGTAACTCGAGGGAGTTGAGTCGACTGGGCCTGTTTATTCCTCTACTGTACACTCAGAGGGAGTGAGTCGACTGGGGCCTGTTTATTCCCCTACTGAACTCAGAGGGAGTGAGGTCGACTGGGCCTGTTTAATTCCCCTACTGTAACTCAGAGGGAGTGAGTCGACTGGGCCTGTTTATTCCTCCAATCCCAAAAAAACAACAATACAGGTTTGTTTGATGTAATTTACACTCATTCCCTCAATGAGCAAAATCTCTGTCAATATTAATTGAGGGATTACAATTTGTAATCTTGCTTGGACAGTAACAAAAAACAGCAGATAGAGTCCAAGCCTGGGATCCTGACTACTATCAGGCTCCATATAAATCCTGACTACTATCAGGCTCCATATAAATCCTGACCACTATCAGGCTCCATATAAATCCTGACCACTATCAGCCTCCATATAAATCCTGACCACTATCAGCCTCCATATAAATCCTGACTACTATCAGGCTCCATATAAATCATGACTACTATCAGGCTCTATATAAATCCTGATCAACTGACATACTACAGTAAATACTGTCTTTCTTCAAGATTAGAGGGAGTGATTAAGAGAAGCAACACTGTGTCTTGGCCCAGCTTGGCTTAGTTACACCATCCCCCAGCCTAGACCCAGCCTAGTTTAGTTACACCATCCCCCAGCCTAGACCCAGCCTAGTTTAGTTACACCATCCCCCAGCCTAGACC
>NW_019942686.1:308566-315372 GCF_002910315.2 Salvelinus sp. IW2-2015
ATTTAGAGAGTCATCTCGTAACTTCATTATGGGCGCCCTCCACCTGTGCTCAAGACATGCGCCAACAAAGCCGTCGCGGCTATACGCTGGCTAAATTAAGGCTAATCTTGTACACTCTCTTATAGTCTGAGACCCGGGACAGTTTCCGAGCTCGAGCCTGTGGACTCTGGGCCTGAGTGCTTGCTCTCTCTCCTCTATCTCCCTAATCGTGAATAACCCCACCGGGTGATGAAAGACCAACTGTTTTGTAGACTCGAGTAGTAGGCCGAGTGAGTCGGAAAGTAGCACTTATGGGCCCCTGTCTATATCCATCCTTTCTCCTCTACTGAACTCTTAGAGGGAGTGAAGTCGACTGGCCTGTTATTACCTCTTAGCTGTAACCTTCAGGGAGGTGAGTCGATCCTGGGCCTGTTTTATTCCTCTATTGGTAACATCAGAGGAGTGGCGAGTCGAGCTGGACTGTGTTATCCTCTGTCTCAGGGAGAGCGCTGGCCTGTAGTTATCTTATGAACTCAGGGGAGTGAAGAGTCGGGACTGGGCCTGTTTATTCCTCTTACTGTAAACTCAGAGGGAGTGAGGTCGAGACTGGCACTGTTATTAATCCTTCGTACTTGTAATCTCAGAGCGGAGTGAGTTCGACTTGGGCTGTTATATTTCCTCTACTGTAACTCAGAGGGAGGAGTCGACTGGGCCTGTTTTCTCTCTCTACTGTTTAACCTCAGAGGGTGAGCTCGACTGGGCTGTGTTATTCCCCTGTAACTCAGAGGAATTGAGTCGCTCGGGCCTGTTTTATTCCCTACATGTAACTCAGAAGGGAGTCGAGCCTTTATCCTATTGTAACTGGGTGAGTCCTGAGCTGTATTCCTCTTACTCGTAACTCAGAGGGAGTGAGTCGACTGGGCCTGTTTGATTTATCCCCTACGTGAACTCAATGGTGAGTGAGTCGGACTGGGCCTGTTTTATTCCCCTACTGTAACTCAGAGGGAGTGAGTCGACTGGGCCTGTTTATTATTCCTTCCATTATCCCAAAAAAACAACAATACAGGTTTGTTTGATGTAATTTACACTCATTCCCTCAATGAGCAAAATCTCTTGTCAATATTAATTGAGGGATTCAAATTGTAATCTTGCTTGGACAGTAACAAAAACAGCAGAATAGAGTCCAAGCCTGGGATCCTGACATACTATCAGGCTCCATATAAATCCTGACTACTATCAGGCTCCATATAATCCTGACCCTATCAGGCTCCATTAAACATCCTGAACACACAGCCTCCATATAAATCCTGACCACTATCAGCTCTCCATATAAATCCTGACTACTATCAGGCTCCATATAAATCATGACCTATCAGGCTCTATATAAATCCTGATCAACTGACATACTACAGTAATACTGTCTTTCTTCAAGATTAGAGGGAGTGATAAGAGAAGCAACACTGTGGTCTTGGCCGCAGCTTGCGCTTATGTTCCAACCTCATCCCACCATCCCCCAGCCTAGACCCAGCCTAGTTTAGTTACACCATCCCCCAGCCTAGACCCAGCCTAGTTTAGTTACACCATCCCCCAGCCTAGACCAAGCCTAGTTTAGTTACACCATCCCCAGGCCAAGCCTGGTTTAGTTACACCATCCATCCCTAGGTCCAGCCTAGTTTAGTTACACCATCCCTAGGTCCAGCCTGGTTTAGTTGCACCATCCATCCCTAGGTCCAGCCTAGTTTAGTTACACCATCCCCAGGCCCAGCCTAGTTTAGTTACACCATCCTCAGGCCCAGCCTGGTTTAGTTACACCATCCATCCTTAGGTCCAGCCTAGTTTAGTTACACCATCCATCCCTAGGTCCAGCCTAGTTTAGTTACACCATCCCCAGGCCCAGCCTAGTTTAGTTACACCATCCNCCATCCATCCCTAGGTCCAGCCTAGTTTAGTTACACCATCCCCAGGCCCAGCCTAGTTTAGTTACACCATCCTCAGGCCCAGCCTAGTTTAGTTACACCATCCCCAGGCCAAGCCTGGTTTAGCTACACCATCCCCAGGCCCAGCCTAGCTTAGTTACACCATCCCCAGGCCCAGCCTAGCTTAGTTAAAAGTAACTTTACAGTGAAACACATACCAGTCTTATGGTGCTTACTGTGTAGCCTAAGCTATTTTAAAAGGTAGAAAAAGGCAATTATGTTTTCCAACATGAATGTGGGTTAACCTAGTCTTTAACCATGATGATCTTGATGAAAAAACCAAGGAGGCGTATTGTGTTGTTTCGACCAGCTATCCTAACTCAGTAAGATGTGTCTCTTCCTCTGCCTTGCAACGTTTATCAAACACCTCAACCACAGCCTGTCAGCACGTGTCRGCTTCCTCACCATGAGAGATAGATCAAAAAGGAAGACAGATATAAAAAATTATGAATTTATGAAGTATTGTTGCCTACTGGATAATACCTCATAAATTCATTTATTGATGTCTTCATACGATCCCACCATGACAAAGTGCTACTGAAAAACAACATGGCAGAAACACTAAAGGAATGTGATTTATATTTGTGGAGTCATATTGCAGAGGAGAAACTGGTGATAGAATAGTAACCAATAGTGGGGACAGTTTCTCCACTTTCACTCTCACAGCACCATGTAGCCCCTGTTGGTTGGGTTGGGCAAGAGCAACTAAACCACTCTCCAGAACATTCTGGACCCCACCACCAGAGGGTTCAATCCCTAGAAACCACCACCAGAGGGTTCAATCCCTGGACCCCACCACCAGAGGGTTCAATCCCTGMACCCCACCACCAGAMGGTTCAATCCCTGGACCCCACCACCAGAGGGTCCAATCCCTGGACCTCACCACCAGAGAGTCCAATCCCTGGACCCCACCACCAGAGGGCTCAATCCCTGGACCCCACCACAAGAGGGTCCAATCCCTGGACCCCACCACAAGAGGGTCCAATCCCTGGACCCCACCACCAGAGGGTGCAGATTAATTCTCATGTTCAGGCCCTCACAGACACCCATAGGCTGCTTGACTTTCCAGACAGCTGTACACTGTAACTGTACATGTGGAGGACCACTAGAATATCACTAGAATGTTTCAACGTGGTCAGCCTATGAAATCCTTTATCTGACTATTTATAAAAACAAAAGACACATTGAACATTGAACACAAATAGGTTCCTGTTGACAACATATGGCTGTGGGACCTGTATGATTCTCATAAACCTCTGTGAAAAAACCCAACTCTCTTTACAAAAGAAACAATGTAATTTGATGTGTTCGTATAGTTGAGAGGGATTTACATAAAAGCCATGTAATATAAATGTTTTAATGTAATGAAGGAGAGCTGTTCTTCCTGAGAGGACCACAGTGCTGGGCAGGAGAGCTGTTCTTCCTGAGAGGACCACAGTGCTGGGCAGGAGAGCTGTTCTTCCTGAGAGGACCACAGTGCTTGGCAGGAGAGCTGTTCTTCCTGAGAGGACCACAGTGCTGGGCAGGAGAGCTGTTCTTCCTGAGAGGACCACAGTGCTGGGCAGGAGATCTGTTCTTCCTGAGATGACCACAGTGCTGGGCCACAAGGTGGTGCCAAAAGAAGAAATGTGGTTGACATAGGCTTAGGCTGTGGGTAAAGGGTAGGAAAGGTATTAGTCTGCGAGGTACGCTCAATCTACAGTACCCTGCAGCATATGATCAGCATATTATTGAGATGTTTCTCTGTCATGACTGCTTCTTCACACCTCATAGTCTAGTCGTTTGTTTTATAACATGGCATTGAGCTACCCTTTACATTCTATTTCTACAGTCATTCCGTCTTCATGCCGGGCAAGAAGCCTCATGGCGAAACAAAAGGGATCAGCCAGTATGGTCAGGATACACGTTGTGTCTGGCTGTCAGCAAAGACCTTTAGTACCAATAACAGGACAGGATGTGCAGAGAGGTTGGAGGAATCCAATGAGACTGTGTTGGAATGACGCTGGTGAACAATGTAGCAGGGCYGTTGCCAGGCTTTATGGTCTAGGCTCACGCTCCCTCCTCAACCCCCCCCACCCAGCCCCTCTTCCTTCCTGCTAGGTACTTCAGCCAATAGGAACTGTGAAACAATGACTGGAACCTTCATAGAAGCCCTGGGGTGGTGGTAGTGTGTTGTTAGCTACGCCACAGCCACCTCAATAAGAATCCCTTTGAGGAAAATAAAGCACACCATTGGTTTTGCTGAAATGAATTGACTATAGAAAGTGTTTTCATCACAAGCATACAATGCTATCAGTCACAACAATATATAATTACCATTTTATTGTAGGGCTCCACTGTGTATGGCTGCCTGTAGGGCTCCTCTGTGTATGGCTGCCTGTAGGGCTTCTCTGTGTATGGCTGACGGGGGGTGGCGTGGGGGGGGTGGGCGGGGGGCGGGAGGGGGCGGGGGGGGGGGAGGGGGGCTGGGTTGGGGGGTGCGCGCGATGAGGGTGGTTGAGCTGAATAGATGATATGTTGTGATGTGTTGTTGCATGTGGGTAGCTGGGGTTGGTGGGGGTAGTGTGGAATTTCTATCTATTGTGGGGTGTGTGGGGTCTGGGGTGGGGGTGTGGAGGGGTGGGTATGAGTGTGTTTCGGTTTGGGGGGGGCGGGGTGGGGGGCGGGGAGTGGTATGGGCTGCTGGGTGTGTGGGGGTGTTGGGTCGGGGGAGTTCGTGTTGAGTGTGGGGGATGGTGTGGTGGAGACGTGGTGGGGTTGTGGGTGGGGGTGGGGGGGTGGGAGGTGGGGTGGGTGGGGTTGATGGTTTGTGGAGGGGGTGGGGGGGGGTGGGGGGGGTGGGGGTGAGTTATGCGTGGGTGGGGGGGTGGGGGGTGGGTGTGGGGGCCTGGGGGGGGTGGGGTGGGGGGGGGGGTGGGGGTGGGGGGGGGGGGGGGGGAGGGGGGGGGGAGGGGGGGGGGTGGGGGGGGGTGGGGGGGGGGGGGTGGGAGGAGGGGGGTGGGGGGGGGGGGGGGGTGGGGGTGGGTGGTGGGGTGGGGGGTGGGGGTGGGGAGGGTGGGGGGGGGGGGTGGGGGGGGTGGGGGGGGGGGGTGGGGTGGGGGGGGTGGGGGGAGGGTGGGGGGTGGTGGGGGGTGGGGGGGGTGGGGGGGGGTGGGGGGGGGTTAGGGGGGGGATGGGGGGACTGGGGGGGGGGGGGGGGGCGGTGGGGGGGGGGGGTGGGGGTGGGGGGGGGGGGGGGGGTGGGTGGGGGGGGCGGTGGGGTGGGGGGGGGGGGGGGGGGTGGGGGGGGGGGGGGGGGGGGGGGGGTGGGGGGTGAGGGGGGGGCGGTGGGCGGGGGGGGGGGGGGTGGAGGGGGGGGGGGTGGGGGGGTTGGAGGCGGGGGGGGGGGGGGGGCCGGGGGGGGGGGGGGGGGGGGGGTGGTGGGGAGGGGGGGTGGGGGGGGGGGGGAGTGGGGGGGGGGGGGGGGGGGGGGCGGGGGGGGGTGGGGGGTGGGGGGGGGGGGGGGGGGGGGGGGTGGGGGGGGGGGGGGGGGGGGGGGGGGAGGGGAGGGGTGGAAGGGGGCCGGGGGGGGGGGGGGGGGGGGGGGAGGGGGGAGGGGGGGGGGGGGGGGGGCCTGTAGGCTCCTCTTGTAAGGTGCCTGTGGCTTCTCGTGTAGGGGCTCCTCTGTGTTATGGCTGCCTGTAGGGCTCCTCTGATGATATGGCCTGGCCTGTCAGGGCTCCTCTGTGTGGGTTTCCTGTAGGGCTCCTCTGTGTATGGTTTCCTGTAGTCCTCTTGTATGAGTCCTGTGTAGCCTCCTCTGTGTATGGTGCCTGTAGGGCTCCTCTGTGTATGGCTGGTGCCTCTAGGGCTCCAGTGTGTATTGCTGCATGTAGGCTCCCTGTTTATGGCTGCCTTGTCGGCTCCTCTGTGTATGGTTTCCTATAGGGCTCCTCTGTGTATCTGTTCTGTAGGGCTCCTCGGTGTATGGCTGCCGATGTCGGCTCCTCTGTGTATGGCTGCCTGTAGGGCATCCTCTAGGTGTATGGCTGCCTGTAGGCTCCTCTGTGTATGGCTGCCTGTAGCGCCTCCTCTGTGTATTGGCTGCCGTAGGCTCCTCTGTGGTAGTTCTGTGGGGCTCCTCTTGTGGCTCCCTGTAGGTGCTCCCTCTGTGTATAGTTCCTGTAGGGCTCCTCTGTGTATGGCTGCCTGTAGGGCTCCTCTGTGTATGGCTGCCTGTAGGGCTCCTCTGTGTATGGCTGCTTGTAGGGCTCCTCTGTGTATGGCTGCTTATAGGGCTCCTCTGTGTATGGTTTCCTGTATGGCTCCATAACCGTGCTCTTGGCCATAGTGGGAGCGGGATGCCATTGATGCACACTTCAGAAACACATACAGTACAGCATCATGTGCCAGGTAACGTCAGGACGTGTCAGCGACACCCCACCAACAGTGGGCCAACAGTCATCCGTCAGAACTGGCTTTGATATTGAAGGGAGCTCCCTAGTGGACCACTGACACTGAATGACAAACCTGCCTGAAAGTAGTTATAGAGCTGCCAATCCCTGTCCCCCACAGTATTCATGCAGCTGACAACCAGCCAATGAGAGACTGGGTTGTAGAACGCTATTCCATCTCATTAAATATTCAGCTACTGCAGCAATGTTCTATACTTCCGGCGCCGACAGAGATGGCCGCCTGGCTTCGCGTTCCTAGGAAACTATGCAGTATTTCGTTTTTTTTACGTGTTATTTCTTACATTGGTACCCCAGGTAATCTTAGGTTTTATTACATACAGTACAGTCGGTGAGGAACTACTGGATATAAGAGCAACGTCAACTCACCATCATTACGACAAGGAATACGACTTTCCCT
>NW_019942686.1:322717-328352 GCF_002910315.2 Salvelinus sp. IW2-2015
GCCCTCCCCCGCCCTCCTTTTGGAAAAGCTGACCACGACTCCATTTTGTTGCTTCCAGCCTATAGGACAGAGACTAAAGGGAAGCTCCCGCTCTCAGGTCTGTTCAATGCTGGTTCGACCAATCTGATTCCACGCTTCAAGATTGCTTCGATCACGTGGATTGGGATATGTTCCGCATTGCGTCAAACAACAACATTGACGAATACGCTGATTCGGTGAGCGAGTTCATTAGCAAGTGCATTGGCGATGTCGTACCCACAGCAACTTTTAAAACATTCCCCAACCAGAAACCGTGGATTGACGGCAGCATTCGCGTGAAACTGAAAGCGCGAACCACTGCTTTTAACCAGGGCAAGGTGACCGGAAACATGACCGAATACAAACAGTGTAGCTATTCTCTCCGCAAGGAAATCAAACAAGCTAAGCGTCAGTATAGAGACAAAGTAGAGTCGCAATTCAACGGCTCAGACACAAGAGGTATGTGGCAGGGTCTACAGTCAATCACGGATTACAAAAAGAAAACCAGCCCCGTCGCGACCAGGATGTCTTGCTCCCAGACAGACTAAACAACTTCTTTGCTCGCTTTGAGGACAATGCAATGCCACTGACACTGCCCGCTACCAAAACCTGCGGACTCTCCTTCACTGCAGCCGACGTGAGTAAAACATTTAAATGTGTTAACCCTCGCAAGGCTGCAGGTCCAGACGGCATCCCCAGCCGCGTTCTCAGAGCATGTGCAGACCAGCTGGCTGGTGTGTTTACGGACATATTCAATCAATCCTTATCCCAGTCTGCTGTTCCCACATGCTTCAAGAGGGCCACCATTGTTCCTGTTCCCAAGAAAGCTAAGGTAACTGAACTAAACGACTACCGCCCCGTAGCACTCACTTCCGTCATCATGAAGTGCTTTGAGAGACTAATCAAGGACCATATCACCTCCACCCTACCTGACACCCTAGACCCACTCCAATTTGCTTACCGCCCCAATAGGTCCACAGACGACGCAATCGCAAKCACACTGCACACTGCCCTAACCCATCTGGACAAGAGGAATACCTATGTGAGAATGCTGTTCATCGACTACAGCTCAGCATTTAACACCATAGTACTCTCCAAACTCGTCATCAAGCTCGAGACCCTGGGTCTCGACCCCGCCCTGTGCAACTGGGTACTGGGCTTCCTGACGGGCCGCCCCCAGGTGGTGAGGGTAGGTAACAACATCTCCACCCCGCTGATCCTCAACACTAGGGCCCCACAAGTGCGTTCTGAGCCCTCTCCTGTACTCCCTGTTAACCCACGACTGCGTGGCCATGCACGCCTCCAACTCAATCATCAAGTTTGCGGACGACACTACAGTGGTAGGCTTGATTACCAACAATGACGAGACGGCCTACAGGGAGGAGGTGAGGGCCCTCGGAGTGTGGTGTCAGGAAAATAACCTCACACTCAACGTCAACAAAACAAAGGAGATGATCGTAAACTTCAGAAAACAGCAGAGGGAGCACCCCCCTATCCACATCGACGGACAGTAGTGGAGAGGGTAGTAAGTTTTAAGTTCCCCGGCATACACATCACGGACAAACTGAATTGGTCCACCCACACAGACAGCGTGGTGAAGAAGGCGCAGCAGCGCCTCCTCAACCTCAGGAGGCTGAAGAAATTCGGCTTGTCACCAAAAGCACTCACAAACTTTTAKAGATGCACAATCYAGAGCATCCTGTCGGGCTGTATCACCGCCTGGTACGGCAACTGCTCCGCCCACAACCGTAAGGCTCTCCAAAGGGTAGTGAGGTCTGCACAACGCATCACCGGGGGCAAACTACCTGCCCTCCAGGACACCTACACCACCCAATGTCACAGGAAGGCCATAAAGATCATCAAGGACAACAACCACCCGAGCCACTGCCTGTTCACCCCGCTATCATCCAGAAGGCGAGMWCAGTACAGGTGCATCAAAGCAGCGACCGAGAGACTGAAAAACAGCTTCTATCTCAAGGCCATCAGACACCACCACTAACATTGAGTGGCTGCTGCCAACATACTGACTCAACTCCAGCCACTTTAATAATTGAAAAATGTATGTAAAAAATGTATCACTAGCCACTTTAAACAATGCCACTTAATGTGATGTTTACATACCCTACATTACTCATCTCATATGTATATACTGTACTCGATACCATCTACTACATCTTGCCTATGCCGTTCTGTACCATCACTCATTCATATATCTTCATGTACATATTCTTTATCCCTTTACACTTGTGTGTATAAGGTAGTTGTTGTGAAATTGTTAGGTTAGATTACTCGTTGGTTATTATTGCATTGTCGGAACTAGAAGCACAAGCATTTCGCTACACTCGCATTTACATCTGCTAACCATGTGTATGTGACAAATAACATTTGATTTGATTTGATTTGAGAATGCTATGACCAATGCCTGTTCTATTACAGAGACGTACTAAGCACTCCATATATGTTCTTCAAACTGCATGTATTTTCTTGAATTTAGGCTGAGCTCTGGGGTGAATGTTGACGAGGTGCACCTCCTGTGAGATCTCTGAGCGTTTTGTATGTCCTAAACAACCTAGCACAATGCCCAGTCAGACAGGCGTTTCCTGTTCCAACTATATGACTGCAATAAAAAGCATGGCAAATGAGCCATTCTGTGAGCCCCTAGCCAGCTGTTGAGTGCAATGTCTAAAAGGAAGTAATGAAGGGTTGGAGTCAGGGGCATCACGTATCCATTACACTAGAGGTGGGCAAGAAGTATGTAAGGAGGAAGGTGGGGGGGCCCCGTCGGACGTCCAAGTACTTGCCTTCTGTGGAAGGGGATGGAGGGACGGGACGGTAAGCGAATGGGTCTTAGGAGAGAGGGTGGGGTTTGGAATGGTAGTAGATTTTGATCAGGGGAGGGGGGGTGGGGTGTTGGGGCTGGAGGGGGGGGGGTTTCACCGTGCTCAGGGGTTTTGGTTAAGTATCAATCAACTGGCACGGTCGGGGATGGAGCGGAAAGTATGCAGCATGCAAGGAGGGTTGTAGCAAGACATGAGGTCGGGTATTTTCCGATATCAGGAGGGGGGGGTGGTTACTAACCGGCATATCTTATGCTAATTTTTGGGGAGGGGGGGAGGGGTGAGTAGGGGCGTGATGATATGGTTGGTCGGTGAGCCGTGGATGGAGGAGCTGCAAGGTGTGGGAACGGGTGAGGAAGGAGGGGGGAGGGAGCGAGAGGGGCGGGAGGGGGGGGGGGGTTCGAGGAGGTAGGTGGTGGGGGGGGGGGGGGTAAGGTGGGGGGGGGTGGGGGGGGGTGGGCGGGGGGGGGGGGGGGGGGGGGGGGGGGGGGGGAGGGGGGGGGGGTAGGGGGTGGGGGGGGGGGGGGGGTGGGTGGGGGGGGGGGGGGGGGGGGTGGGGGGTGGGGGGGGGGGGGGGGGGGGGGGGGGAGGGGGGTCCGCCCGAGGGGGGGGGGGGGGGTTCGGGTGGCGGTGGGGGGCGGGGGGGGGGCGGCGGGATTTATGTGTAAC
This sequence comes from Salvelinus sp. IW2-2015, assembly GCF_002910315.2. Lineage (NCBI taxonomy): Eukaryota > Metazoa > Chordata > Actinopteri > Salmoniformes > Salmonidae > Salvelinus > Salvelinus sp. IW2-2015. The sequence goes on from NW_019942686.1 coordinate 326,242, forward strand.
AGGGGTCGTAGGGGAGACTGGGCGTTTCATAGTGCTAGGAGGCGTGCAATGACAGACGAGGGGGCGTTTGGAGTTCGAATCGGCTGTACCACAAAAGACCGTGGATTGGGAAATCCCACAGGATGGTGCACAGTTGTCAGTGTCGTCGTTGTAATAAGAACTTGGTTTCTTTAACTGGGAACGAGGGTTGCCGTAGTGTTTTTGGCAAATTTTGCGCACTTTGCTTCCTGAAAGGCCTGTACACTCGCCCTGCAATTCCACTGCAAGAAAACTTGAAATAATAAAAGGGAAAATTTAAAAACAACAAATGATTGTCACGATTCTGACCTGTTGTCTTTTGTCTTTATTTATTAGTGTGGTTTAGGGGCGTGAGTTTGGGTGGTTTGGGTCTATGGTGTGATTTTCTAATTTGGGATGTGTTGTGTTCGGTCCGGTATGGGAATCGTCTCACAGAGGCATGCTGTCAAGTCGTTGTCCCCTGATTGAGAACATACTTCAGGCAGGCCGGGGTTTCACGTGTGTTTTGTGGGTGTTTCCTGTTCACTGTTGGTCAGTGTTTGTGGCCGAGCATGGGGGGAGGGACTGGGTTTCGTTTTGTTCTTGGGTTTGGTTTGTGTATTTTGGAAGTGTGTTGTTGGACTTTCATTAAATAATGAGCACTAACCACTCTGCGTTTTTGGTCCTGCTTCCGTCTGTCAGCGAGGACAGCCGTTACAATGATGATAATAATAGAATGAACAGGAAAAAAGCAGGGGGACCAGATCGATGAGCAGGTTGTGTGTTTCCGTGCTGAGGACGTTACGTGCATCGCAACCAATGATTGGCTGCGACAAGCATCGCTGTGGCAGTCGGGCCGCAGATTAGCATAGAGATGCGGTTAGTGATATGTAAAGATACCGATCATGGTGGTGGGGGGTCTTCGTAAACTTCTGGTATTGCGTCATCGACGGTGCTGACAAGGGAAAAACACGACCTGGTGCAAATCACTTTCAAGAACTGCTTAAACCTTCGTGGACAGTCTCTCCACCCTCAAGAGAGCGTGTCCGTGAGGGAGAGAGGTGGGGCCATGAAAAAGTGAGACATTTGGAGGGCTAAAATAAGGAGAGTGTACTTGTGATGGAAAACTGAGATGTGTTTGAGCAACATATTAGGTCAATAAAGATGTGTCCATCTAAGTAAGAAAGTTAGAATTGGTAAAAGACGTGTGCGCATGTCTGACGCAAAATATAGATGTACGTTTTCCTTCTCGAGTGGACAAGTTGGGCCTGCGTGCACTCCTGGTACTCTGTTGTCGCCGCCCAGCGTCTTGCCCCCATTACCCACAGTCCAGCTTCAGAAGCACCTACATGTTGGGGGAGGTACGGAGGCTTCCCCGATGACTGATCCTCAAGCAAACCGGATAGGCTATCAGGTAAAATGATCTCACAACACGTTGAGCACTATACACACAGCCGACGCCCCTACCATGAAGTAGGTAAACACCCTCTTCTCTTGGGCCGGACCGATGGTAGCAATACCACGCTATGGTTAGCAGCAGGGTATGTAAGGAGGTAAGAGAGAGTAGGAGAAGAAGGAAGGAGAGACGAGAGGAGGGAGTAGTAGAGAGAGAGTAAGGAGGAGAGAGAGGAGAGGAGAGGGAGAGGAGGAGGAGGAGAGGAGAGTTAGGTAGAGAGTGTGCGGCGGTCTGTTTCGTGTGGTCGGAGGGGGGGGTGACGGGGTCGCTGGAGGGGAGAGTGCGTAGTGGAGGAGTGGGGGGGGGGGGGGGGGGGGGGGGGTGGGGGGGGGTTGGGGGGGGTGGGTCTGGGGGGGGGGGGGCTGGAGGGGGGTGGTGGTGGGGGGGGGGGAGGGGGGAGGGGGGGGGGGGGTGGTCGAGGGGGGGGGGGGGGGGGGGGGGGGGGGGTGGGGGGGGGGGTAGTCTGGAGGGGGGTAGTGTATCTGGAGGGGGGGTGGTAGTCTGGAGGGGGGCTTGCACATTGATTCTTTAAGAACGTCTATGCCTTCAGAGTTTAGTACAACTGCTACAGTGGTGTATTATTCTACCTTTATTTCAACAAGGAACACAGACTGAGACCAAGGTCTCTTCTACAGCTGGCCCTGCGTATACATGTGTT
>NW_019942686.1:331034-343207 GCF_002910315.2 Salvelinus sp. IW2-2015
GGGGGGGTCTGGGGGAGGGTAGTTTGGGGGGGTATGTCTGGGGGGGGTCTCGAGGAGGGGGTCTGGAGGGTGGGTAGTTTGGAGGGGGGGTGGTCTGGGACGGTGGTCTGGGGGGTAGTCTGGAGGGGGGGGTGGTAGTCTGAGGGGGGGGGTGGTCGTTGGAGGGGGGTGGTAGTCTGGAGGAGGGGTGGTAGTCTGGAGGGGGGGTGGGCTGGAGGGGGTGTGGTAGTCTGGGAGGGGGGGGGCTGGAGGGGGGGTGGTTTGGAGGGGGGGGGGGGTTGGAGGGGGGGTGGTCTGGATGGGGGGGGGTTGGAGGGGGTAGTCTGGAGGGGGGTAGTCTGGAGGGGGGGGTGGTAGTCTGGAGGGGGGGGGGGTGGGAGTCTGGAGGGGGGGGTTTTGGAGGGGGGGGGGGGGGGGGGGGGGGGGGGGGGGGTGGAGGGTGCTGGGAGTGGGGGGGGGGGGGGGGGTTGAGGGGGGTAGTCTGGAGGGGGGTAGTACTGGAGGAGGGGGTGGTAGTCTGAGGGGGGTGGTCTGGAGGGGGGTGGTTGGAGGGGGGGGGGTTGGAGGGGGTAGTTGATGGGGGGGGGGGGGTTGTTTGAGGGGGGGGTGGTAGTCTGGAGGGGGTGGGCTGGTAGAGGAGGGTGGTAGGTTCGCTGGAGGGGGGTGTTTGAGGGGGGGGGGGGGTGGGGGGGTTGGTAGTTACACATACAGTTTAGGTACAATGATTAAGAAACTACACAAGACAAACAAAATGATCACAGATAACACAAGAAGTACAGCAGCAGATTGTTAGATTTACACACAGGTTATTCCCCTAACAGTACAAGAACCTGCATTACCCGAAACAGTTACAAGCAATACAAAAATAAAAATCACACAATAAATATTTKAAATGGGCAAGGGGGACAAGAGTCTCAAGTTTAAGTTTAGTCTGCAGGCTATTCCATAGGCAAGGAGCGTAACAGGAAAAGGCAGCCATACCCAACTCTGTGGAAATCGCATGGGACTCAAGTGTAATCCATGCTTGAGACCTAGTWTTAGGAATTCTAATTCTAATGTTGATGAGTGATGATAAATATATACTAACATAGCCCAAGAATGAAATACATTTGAGTATTTTCTAAAGTCTAGCAACCTTGCCAGCAGGCATGCCAGCTAAGATAGTTCGACAAGCTACTCTAACTTGATTGATAGCCTGAAATGGCCTGGTAGCTGGTTATGAGGTTGGGAGACTGGGAACCTATCTAGCTGGCTAGCTGAAGCCAACTTTGTAAAAATTGACTAGTTTTTATTTATTCATCAATAAGGAATGAATAAGCGACATAGCATAGCTTGATCAAATTAATGTACAAACATACATCCTGCGAGTCCTGCCAATCACCGGCAGCTAAAATCAAATCAAACACTTTGTGTGTCAGTCGACATTCGCTCTCCTCCTTCACTCACGATATTGTCTGCACACATATCTTTACACCTTGGAAGGAGTCACTTAATAGGGACAATAACACACCTTTTTCAGTTAGTGTGCCCCCTCTGCAAAACACAGATGACAGATCTTTGTATGAATTATTATGATAAAAAGTGGGCTTAAAAATAAAGTTTAGACATTCATTTAACATCAGAAAAATTTGAGGGGGCACCTGCCCCTATGGGCATGATGCCTCTGGTTGGAGTTACCAAAGTGTCCAGGAAAGAGAGGATATAAAAACAACTAACAAGTCCTAAGCACTGGTGTCAATCTCCGTTCTTCACCAAGTAAATACCCCTCCCTTCTTAGAAGTGACGGTGGATCCGACCTAGTGGAAGATGTTGAAAGGAGGTGATTATGAAAACTGTGATGAACAGATAGTAACGTACACCAATGACCAATTTAAATGTCATGCAGATGTGTAGTAAGACTCTTCTGTGTTTCTGTGTTTGTTCTGTAGCAGGTTAGTGTGACCGTGTTTCTCTGTGTGTTCTGTAGCAGGTTAGTGTGACTGTGTTTCTCTGTGTGCTCTGTAGCAGGTTAGTGTAACTGTTTCTCTGTGTGTTCTGTAGCAGGTTAGTGTGACTGTGTTTCTCTGTGTGTTCTGTAGCAGGTTAGTGTAAACTGTTTCTTCTGTGTGTTCTCTAGCAGGTTAGTGTAACTGTGTTTCTCTGTGTTGTTCTGTAGCAGGTTAGTGTAACTGTGTTTCTCTTGTGTGCTCTGTTGTAGGTTCGTGTGACTGTGTTTCTCTGTGTGTTCTGTAGCAGGTTAGTGTGACTGTGTTTCTCTGTGTGTTCTATGGGTAGGTTAGTGTAACGTGTTTTTCTCTGTGTGTTCTGAGCAGGTTAGTGTGACTGTGTTCTCTGGTGTGTTCTATGGTAGGTTAGTGTGACTGGTTTCTCTGTGTGTTCTATGGTAGGTTTAGTGTGACTGTGTTTCTCTGTGTGTTCTGTAGCAGGTTAGTGTAACTGTGTTTCTCTGTGTGTTCTGTAGCAGGGTTAGTGTGACTGTGTTTCTCTTGTGTGTTCTATGGTAGGTTAGTGTGACTGTGTTTCTCTGTTTTCTATGGTAGGTTAGTGTGACTGTGTTTCTCTGTGTGTTCTGTAGCAGGTCAGTGTAACTGTGTTTCTCTGTTGTGTTCTGTAGCAGGTTAGTGTAACCGTGTTTCTCTGTGTGTTCTGTAGCAGGTTAGTGTGACTGTGTTTCTCTGTGTGTTCTGTAGCAGGTTAGTGTGACTGTGTTTCTCTGTGTGCTCTGTGCAGGTTAGTGTAACCGTGTTTCTCTGTGTGCTCTGTAGCAGGTAGTGTGACCGTGTTTCTCGTGTGCTCTGTAGCAGGTTAGTGTGACTGTGTTTCTCTGTGTGCTCTGTTGTAGGTTAGTGTGACTGTGTTTCTCTGTGTGTTTCTGTAGCAGGTTAGTGTGACTGTGTTTCTCTGTGTGTTTCTATGGTAGGTTAGTGTAACTGTGTTTCTCTGTGTGTTCTGTAGCAGGTTAGTGTGACTGTGTTTCTCTGTGTGTTCTATGGTAGGTTAGTGTGACTGTGTTTCTCTGTGTGTTCTATGGTAGGTTAGTGTGACTGTGTTTCTCTGTGTGTTCTGTAGCAGGTTAGTGTGACTGTGTTTCTCTGTGTGTTCTGTAGCAGGTTAGTGTGACTGTGTTTCTCTGTGTGTTCTATGGTAGGTTAGTGTGACTGGTTTCTCTGTTTGTTCTATGGTAGGTTAGTGTGACTGTGTTTCTCTGTGTGTTCTGTAGCAGGTTAGTGTAACTGTGTTTCTCTGTGTGTTCTGTAGCAGGTTAGTGTAACCGTGTTTCTCTGTGTGTTCTGTAGCAGGTTAGTGTGACTGTGTTTCTCTGTGTGTTCTGTAGCAGGTTAGTGTAACTGTGTTTCTCTGTGTGCTCTGTAGCAGGTTAGTGTAAGTGTGTTTCTCTGTGTGTTCTGTAGAAGGTTAGTGTAACTGTGTTTTCTCTGTGTGCTCTGTAGCAGGTTAGTGTGACTGTGTTTCTCTGTGTTTTCTGTAGCAGGTTAGTGTAACTGTGTTTCTCTGTGTGTTCTGTAGTAGGTTAGTGTAACTGTGTTTCTCTGTGTGTTCTATGGTAGGTTAGTGTAACTGTGTTTCTCAGTGTGTTCTGTAGCAGGTTAGTGTAACTGTGTTTCTCTGTGTGTTCTGTAGCTGGTTAGTGTGACTGTGTTTCTCTGTGTGTTCTATGGTAGGTTAGTGTGACTGTGTTTCTCTGTGTGTTCTATGGTAGGTTAGTGTAACTGTGTTTCTCTGTGTGTTCTGTAGTAGGTTAGTGTAACTGTGTTTCTCTGTGTGTTCTTTAGCAGGTTAGTGAACTGTGTTTCTCTGTGTTGTTCTGTAGCAGGTTAGTGTAACTGTGTTTCTCTGTGTGTTCTGTAGCAGGTTAGTGTAACTGTGTTTCTCTGTGTGTTCTGTAGCAGGTTAGTGTGACTGTGTTTCTCTGTGTGTTCTGTAGCAGGTTAGTGTAACTGTGTTTCTCTGTGTATCTGTAGCAGGTTAGTGTAACTGTGTTTCTCTGTGTGTTCTGTAACAGGTTAGTGTAACTGTGTTTCTCGTGTGTTCTGTAGCAGGTTAGTGTAACTGTGTTTCTCTGTGTGTTCTATGGCAGGTTAGTGTAACTGTGTTTCTCTGTGTGTTCTATGGTAGGTTAGTGTAACTGTGTTTCTCTGTGTGTTCTGTAGCAGGTTAGTGTGACTGTGTTTCTCTGTGTGTTCTGTACCAGGTTAGTGTGACTGTGTTTCTCTGTGTGTTCTATGGTAGGTTGGTGTAATTTGTTTCTCTGTGTGTTCCATGGTAGGTTGGTGTAACTGTGTTTCTCTGTGTGTTCTATGGTAGGTTGGTGTAATTGTGTTTCTCTGTGTGTTCTATGGCAGGTTAGTGTAACTGTGTTTCTCTGTGTGTTCTATGGTAGGTTAGTGTAACTGTGTTTCTCTGTGTGTTCTGTACCAAGGTTAGTGTAACTGTGTTTCTCTGTGTGTTCCATGGTAGGTTAGGAGCACAACAGGGTTCCGTCTGCTCTCAAGGCAAGATTCTCCCTAAAGAATAGATACTTCCTGGATTGGGAGCCTCACTGGTTTTACAACTTCCTTCTTGTGGTGACAATCCCACCAAAAATATGTGTCAGGTTGTTGAACAGGAGTGATGACGTTCTACACATACACAACTGTAGAAATCTTTGGTCCTGGGGGAGGTGTACTTATTCTCCTAACGCTGACAAGGAACCAGAGCACGTGCTGTGATTTGTGCTCTCAAGCGCTAGTCGGATGAAAGCACACTGCCTTCTCTGACCCACAAGTTAGAGGATCTATGCGCTCTAACACTGAGCTCCCTGTGCAGTATGGCGTCACAGTACGTCGGCCATTACTGTACAGTCATGTGGCAGTTGAACCTCTCACAAAAAACAAAAGGTGGTCAAAACACTCCAACAGGAGAGATAGTGACCCGTACACTCTTCTCTATCGACCCGACGCTCCAACAGGAGAGATAGTGACCCGTACACTCTTCTCTATCGACCCGACGCTCCACAGGAGAGATAGTGACCCGTACACTCTTCTCTATCGACCCGACGCTCCAACAGGAGAGATAGTGACCCGTACACTCTTCTCTATCGACCCGACGCTCCAACAGGAGAGATAGTGACCCGTACACTCTTCTCTATCGACCGACGCTCCAACAGGAGAGATAGTGACCCGTACACTCTTCTCTATCGACCCGACGCTCCAACAGGAGAGATAGTGACCCGTACACTCTTCTCTATCGACCCGACACTCCAACAGGAGAGATAGTGACCCGTACACTCTTCTCTATCGACCCGACGCTCCAACAGGAGAGATAGTGACCCGTACACTCTTCTCTATCGACCCGACGCTCCAACAGGAGAGATAGTGACCCGTACACTCTTCTCTATCGACCCGACGCTCCAACAGGAGAGATAGTGACCCGTACACTCTTCTCTATCGACCCGACGCTCCAACAGGAGAGATAGTGACCCGTACACTCTTCTCTATCGACCCGACGCTCCAACAGGAGAGATAGTGACCCGTACACTCTTCTCTATCGACCGACGCTCCAACGAGAGATAGTGACCCGTACACTCTTCTCTATCGACCCGACGCTCCAACAGGAGAGATAGTGACCCGTACACTCTTCTCTATCGACCCGACGCTCCAACAGGAGAGATAGTGACCCGTACACTCTTCTCTATCGACCCGACAGCTCCAACAGGAGAGATAGTGGACCCGTACACTCTTCTCTATCGACCCGACGCTCCAATAGGATTCAAATAAAACTCTTGATGTTGGTGTGTTGCGGAGGGGGGGAGGGGGGGGGGGGGCTGCCATAATCATAAGTGTAGTGAAAGTTACCATAACTTATGTTTTATTAACCTTCCATTTTAACCTGCGACTGATGGCACACTGACAACAGGAAGCAGCCCATAAGGCCAGATGTTTGATTAATTTCCCATGCAGTTTTCTGGCACTGTTGAAAGAGGACGTGTGTGGACCCATGGAGGAAACAGCTGCACGGCCTTTCTCTCTAGCAGTCAGTAAAATTAAAGCTACTATAGAAACAATGCAACAAACACTACATAGTTGACTTGCGTTTCCACTCTTTCTCCTTGGCAGCAAACCCTCATTTAGGCTACAACCTGCCACAATCGAACCGTTTGTGTGCCAAGCGCTTGACACTTTAATTGTAAGAGGAAGCATTGTTCTTAATCCAAACCATTCAAAACAAGACAGGGTGACAAGGTTAAGAGACCATACTAACAGCACAGAGGTCCATTTCATAAAAGTGACCATCTCTATTATTAAAGAGGAACTTTATTAAAGAGGGAACTTTATTAAGCAGAACTTTATTAAGCAGGAACTTTATTAAGGAGGAACTTTATTAAGCAGGAACTTTATTAAGGAGGAACTTTATTAAGTAGGAAACTTTACTAAGCAGGAATTTTATTAAGTAGGAACTTTATTAATTAGGAACTTTATTAAGTAGAACTTTATTAAGGAGGAACTTTATTAAGGAGGAACTTTATTAAGTAGGAACTTTATTAAGGAGGAACTTTATTAAAGAGGAACTTTACTAAGCAGGAACTTTATTAAGGAGGAACTTTATTAAGCAGGAACTTATTAAGAGGAACTTTATTAAGTAGGAACTTTACTAAGCAGGAATTTTTAAAGTAGGAACTTTATTAATTAGGAACTTTATTAAAGTAGGAACTTTATTAAGGAGGAACTTTATTAAGTAGGAACTTTATTAAGGAGGAACTTTATTAAAGTGGAACTTTACTAAGCAGGAACTTTATTAAGTAGGAACTTTATTAAGGGTGAACTTTATTAAAAATGACTTTATTAAGGAGGAACTTTATTAAAGAGGACCTTAATTAAAGAGGAACTTTATTAAAAAGGAACTTTATTACAGAGGAACTTAATTAAAGAGGAACTTTATTAAGCAGGAACTTAATTGAATAGGAACTTTATTAAGGAGGAACTTTATTAAGGAGGAACTTTATAAGCAGGGAACTTTATTAAGCAGAACTTATTAAGGAGGAACTTTATTAAGCAGGAACTTTATTAAGCAGGAACTTTATTAAGGACGAACTTTATTAAGCAGGAACTTATTAAGCAGGAACTTTATTAAGGAGGAACTTTATTAAGTAGGAACTTTATTAAGCAGGAACTTTATTAAGGAGGAACTTTATTAAGGAGGAACTTTATTAAGGATGAACTTTATTAAGGACGAACTTTATTAAGGACGAACTTTATTAAAGGGGATGATGACAGAGGCCTGTAGACAGAATATACCCCCATGACAGAGGCCTGTAGACAGAATATACCCCCCATGACAGAGACCTGTAGACAGAATATACCCCCATGACAGAGACCTGTAGACAGAATATACCCCCCATGACAGAGACCTGTAGACAGAATATACTCCCCATGACAGAGACCATTTAGACAGAATATACCCCCATGACAGAGACCTGTAGACAGAATATACCCCCCATGACAGAGACGCTAGACAGAATATACCCCCCATGACAGAGACCTGTAGACAGAATATACCCCCATGACATAGCCGTGTAGACATGACATACCAGAAGATAGACAGGATTTATACCCCATGATTAAGGCTGGTAGACAGGATATACCCCATGATAAACAGGATATACTGCCCATGACAGAGGCTTGTAGATAGGATATACCTCAGATAGACAGACTTTATACCCCATGATAAAGGCTGGTAGACAGGATATACCCCATGATAACCAGCACATGCCCCCCCCCCCCCCCCAGTGACAGAGGCTTGTAGACAGGACAGGATATACCCCATGGAAAAGGCTGGTAGACAGGATATACATAATGATAAACAGGATATACCCCATGACAGAGGCTGGTAGACAGGATATACATAATGATAAACAGGATATACCTCATGACAGAGGCTGGTAGACAGGATATACATAATGATAAACAGGATATACCTCATGACAGAGGCTGGTAGACAGGATATACCCCATGATAAAGGGTGGTAGACAGGATATACCCCATGATAGACAGGATATACCCCATGATAAAGGCTGGTAGACAGGATATACCTCATGATAAAGGCTGGTAGACAGGATATACCCCATGATAGACAGGATATACCCCATGATAAAGGCTGGTAGACAGGATATACCTCATGATAAAGGCTGTGTAGACAGGATATACCCATAATAGACAGGATATACCCCATGATAAAGGCTGGTAGACAGGATATACCCCATGATAGACAGGATATACCCCATGATAAAGGCTGGTAGACAGGATATACCCCATGATAAAGGCTGGTAGACAGGATATACCTCATGATAAAGGCTGGTAGACAGGATATACCCCATGATAGACAGGATATACCCCATGATAAAGGCTGGTAGACAGGATATACCCCATGATAAAGGCTGGTAGACAGGATATACCCACATAATGCCAGTCACAAACAATGGCTGTACCACATTGAGTAAATACACTAATACTGTATACATCATCATATTTGTGTTGAATTTAACAGTGATTCAAGCATTTCAGAGGTTGTGACAGACAGGGAACATTGAAAAGTTACTAACTCAGAGTGAAACCCTGATGAACCATGCTAATCCCTATGTCCTAACAAGCTAGGCAACAAGATATTCCCAGGTTTCCTAAAAAAGGAAATGATTGGACACAATGTAAGCGTCAGCTCACTCTCAGTTATGTAAGGATCACCGCTGAAAGGGGCCGGGGATAGACTGATAGGGCTTTTGTCCATGGAAACAGGAAAAGTCAGTATGTAAAATGTAATTAAGCGCTAAAACAACTCCATGTGTTTGCTGTCATAATGACAGAGCAGCCATGTTGTGTCTTAACAAATCATCTGGTCAAACGGTTTCATGGAGATTTGACTGCTCATAATAGTGGCTTCAATTGCTGCTTAGTGTAGAAAATAAGAGCCAGAGTTACAGTAGAGAGTTACAGTAGAGAGTTACAGTAGAGGGTTACAGTAGAGAGATACAGTAAAGAGGTACAGTAAAGAGTTACAGTAAAGAGGTACAGTAGAGAGCTACAGTAGAGAGGTACAGTAGTGAGCTGCAGTAAATAGTTACAGTAGAAAGCTACAGTGGAGAGCTACAGTAAAGAGACTGTACAGTAAAGAGGTACAGTAAAGAGCTACAGTAGAAGAGTGTACAGTAGAGAGTTTACAGTAGAAGAGTTACAGTTAGAGAGGTACAGTAGAGAGCTACAGTAAAGAGGTTACAGTAGAGAGTTTTACAGTAAGAGAGTTACAGTAGAGAGCTACAGTAAAGAGGTTACAGTAGAGAGTTACCAGTAAAGAGTTACAGTAGAGAGGTACAGTAGAGAGTTACAGTAAAGAGCTACAGTAAAGAGGTACAGTAGAGAGTTACAGTAAAGAGTTACAGTAGAAAGGTACAGTAGAGAGCTACAGTAAAGAGCTACAGTAGAGAGTTACAGTAGAGAGCTACAGTAAAGAGCTACAGTAGAGAGTTACAGTAGAGAGTTACAGTAGAGAGCTACAGTAGAGAGGTACAGTAGAGAGGTACAGTAGAGAGGTACAGTAGAGAGCTACAGTAGAGAGGTACAGTAAAGAGCTACAGTAAAGAGGTACAGTAGAGAGGTACAGTAAAGCCTGCTTCTCCTTATGATTCTTGTGGAGAGGCTCAGCTGTAGCTGGTTCTTGGTGAAACACTGCACCATGTACCATGTACTACCACTAGGGGGCAAAAGAGGTTCAAAAATCTCTTATGACATCATCAATGGCTGGTGATTCATTGAATGTTGAATCATTAAAGGGTGGGGGGACATCCCAAAAAACACAAGAGGTCTGAAATTTGACTAGAGACTTAAACTTGAAGGTTGTAAATGATTGATTTGGTACAGGCCTACAGGACAGACCCACAACAAATAATACAACTGAAATAGAAAAAATATTGTTTATTATGTGAAGAAGATGTTGCATATCCTTTCATTTTGCTATTGCGTTATGATGGCTTTATCATGATTGATTCTCAATGAGAGACGATATATTTTAATTTTCAGATGATCTATGCTAGTCTTTAATGTAGTGAATAGTGTTTATGTATTGCATCTGACAGGGTCGACTCTCCCCTTAAGTTTTAAAGTGTACCACGATCTCTGTCAAGATCGGCAGATAGTTGAAGTGGGATGGAAACAGGATTCAAGGGCCTATAAATGAGACAGCACATATCCTTCATAAACACAAAGGGTGCTGAGATGGTCTGTATTAAGTGTTTCCTGTCAGTTTGGGATGTTGGCGTAGCTGTGGTGCGATGCCGGATGCCCCTGGCCTGCAGCTGCTCTGCTGCACCCAGCTATCTGCTCTGCCCTGCTGTGTTCTACTCCACTCTGCCCTGCTGTGTTCTACTCCACTCTGCCCTGCTGTGTTCTACTCCACCCTGCAACAAGAGAGAGATTAGAGAGGTAGAGGTAGAGAGGTAGAGTAGAGAGGTAGAGTAAGAGAAGGTAGAGTAGAGAGGTAGAGAAGAGAGGTAGAGAGAAGAGATGGAGAGTAGACGAGGTAAGTAGAGAGGTAGAGCAGAGAGGTAGAGTAGAAGAGGTAGAGTAGAAGTAGTAGAGTAGAGAGGTAGAGGTAGAGTAGAGGAGGTAGAGTAGAGAGGTAGGCGGTAGAGTAAGAGGTAGAGTAGAGAGGTAGAGGTAGAGAGGTAGAGTTCGAGAGGTAGAGTCGAGAGGTAGAGTAGAGAGGTAAGAGGTAGATTAGAGAGGAGAGTAGAGAGGTAGAGTAGAGAGGTAGAGGTGAGTAGAGGAGGTAGAGTAGATAGAGGTAGAGGTAGAGTAGAGAAGGTAGAGTAGCAGGAGGTAGAGTAGAGGAGGTAGAGTAGAGAGTGTAAGTAGAGAAGGTGAGTAGAGAGTAGAGGTAGAGAAGAGAGGTAGAGAGAAGAGATGGAGAGTAGAGAGGCTACAGTAGAGGTACGAAGAAGAGACAGGTAGAAGAGTAGAGAGTACAGTAGAGAGGTAAGTAGAGAGCTGTAAAGAGTAGAGAGTACAGTAGAGAAGTACAGTAAGAGAGTACAGTAGAGAGGTACAGTTAGAGAGTACGAGTAGAATAGAGAGTACAGTAGAGAGGTACAGTAGAGAGGTAAGTAGAGAGGTAGAGTAGAAGAGGTAGAGTAGAGTAGAGAGGTAAGAGGTAGAGTAAGAGAGGTTCGAGGTCAAGAAGTAGGAAGGTAGAGGTAAGAGAGGTACAGTAGAGAGTAAGTAGAGAGTAAGTAGAAGAGGTACGAGTAGAGTAGTAGAGTAAGTAGAGAGGTAGAGTAGAGAGGTAGGTAGAGATGAGGTAGAGGTAAGTAGAGAGGTTCAGTAAGAGTAGAGAGGTAGAGGTAGAGTAAGTAAGAGTAGAGAGGTACAGTAGAGAGGTTAAGTAAGAGAGGTTAGAGTAAGTAGAGAGCAGTAGAGAGTAAGTAGAGAGGTACAGTAGAGAGTAGGGGTAAGTAAGAGAGTAGAGAGTACAGTAGAGAGTAAGTAAGAGAGTAAGTAAGAGGTACAGTAGAGAGTAAGTAGAGAGGTAGAGAGTAAGTAGAGAAGTAGAGTAAGAGTAGAGAGGTAAGTAGAGAGTTAGAGAGGTTAGAGTAGAGGTTAGAGGCTAAGTAGAGAGGTTAAGAGTAGAGGTAAGAGAGGTAGGTAAGAGGTAGAGAGGTAAGAGGTAGAGGTAGAAGTAGAGTAGAGGTAGAGGTAGGTAGAGGTAGAGTAGAGGTAGAGAGGTAGAGTAGAAGAGGTAGAGAGGTAGAGAGAGTAAGAGGGTAGAGTAGAGGTAGAGGGTAGAGTAAGAGAGGTAGAGAGAGTAGAGGTAAGGTAGAGAGGTAGAGTAGAGGTAGAGGTAGAGGGTAAGAGGGTAGAGGTGTAGAGGGAGTAGAGTAGAGGGTAGAGTGTAGAGTAGAGGGGTAGAGGTAGAGGTAGAGAGGTAGAGTAGAGGGGTAGAGGTGTAGAGTAGAGTGTAGAGTAGAGTAGTAGGAGAGTATGAGGTAGAGTGTAGGTTAGAGGGTCGTAGTAGGTAAAAGAGGAGATGGAGGAGGGTAGAGGTGTATGAGGAAGTAAGAGGTCGAGTAGAGCGGGTAGAGTAGAGAGGTAGAGAGGTAGAGTAGAGATTGTAGAGTAAGAGGTAGAGGTCGA